>NW_020455449.1:520492-767641 GCF_003342845.1 Nothoprocta perdicaria
CATGTAGGGAAATGTAGCACAGTAGGTATAAGTGGGGGAATTATAATGTTAATTCTAAGGAATTACATACTTTTTTTTGTTGCATTTTGTTTATCTTCCTTTTCTGTCAAAATTAATCATTGGAACTTAGTACCACTAGACTTTGGATCAATACTTTCCTTAATGAATGAAGATCTACATGAGTAGGAGTTCTAAAACAAGCAGAAATAGCAGAGTTAATATCTGGCACAGCTGGGAGTCTAGATGGCAGGCAAGCCTGCTGATTTAATGGTTTCATGCTGTCGACAGGGAGGTCYGTGGAAGAGGGGGACTGTCTTGCACTGCTTCTCCTGACTGGCACCATCAACAGGGCTCAGTGCAAAGACTGATTTGCACCGCAGAGTGGTCCCATTTGGGATAGGAGCTGCTGGAGATAAAATACCAGCTTGTGCCTTCCTGTGCTTTCTGCACCGCTGTTAACTTAGTTTCACTACCAAGAAATGGCTGTAGAGTTAATTTACTTTGATCAGTTTTGCAACTTAACCTAAGCGTTTTTTGATGTTACCTGGTTAACAGCTGACACAAAATCACTTCTTAATAGATARAGTTCAAGAAAGTGGAAAGGCTGCCTAAGGCTGCTTTTATTGGCCTTCATATGCCTTAGCAATACTTGGCATTCTTGCACTTTGCTTCTGTAGCCAAAAACATGTGAGAGATGTTGGRAGGTGAGGGAAAAGGAAAAGGAACGGGAGATTTTGCAGTTTATCATTGTCGTTGCAGTGACCAGTGTCATTATCTGAATGATGAATCGTAGTACATGTTCTTTTTCAAGACGTCTGCTTCACTTTTATGAGGTATCTTTGATTTTGCCACTTGCAGGCACAGGAGTATATATTTAAATACATAGTTCAGTCTCGAAGGTTATTCTCTATTGCCACTGGTGGACAGAATGAGGAGGAATTCCGCTGCTGTATCCAGGAGCTCCTCATGTCAGTGCGCTTCTTCCTTGCCCAGGAAGGCAAAGGGGCTAGTGCTCTGTCCCAGCTGCAGGTAAGTTTTCAGGCAGCCTTTCTTACTGCTTTCCACATGCTCTGGGAAAAGTATCCAGGACCTTACTTCTGTTGCCTGAGAAATAAAATGTTGATTCTTCACAACAAAATGATATTTTCAGCTTGCCCTCATACCTTTATCCTATAGTGTGAAATTTTCATACCATCAGCTTCTAAATGCTCATTTTAAGATTATCTCTGCCAAGGCTGTTTACTTTTGAATTAAAAATGGTTCTTATCATATTTTCGGTAAGTCACATTAATTCTGGACATGTCAGCCTTGCTGGATACACAAAAAGTGATCTCTGTKTTGGTCATTTTATGGCTTGGTTTAACTATGTAGGAACTGAAAAATTTGACCCAACAGAAAGGGCTTCTCAGTTTTGGTGTCTTTTGTAAATCTTGCTGACCTCTGTGTTAGTACTTGGCTCGTATCTGTATCTAAATCAAGGCTGCTAAAATTGACCTGTCCTGAAGGGCAGAGGCAAAGCAAGTAAGAAACACTTCTGTCTGTGGGAAGTTCTGCAGAGGCAGCCAAGTGCACAGGTCATCGTTCTGCCTCCAGGGTCTGGCCCCTCAGCCCCTCAGCCGCTTCCCTAGTGGGTGCTTGCAGCCTGTTGAGGATTCCTAGTTTCTTCAGCCCTGTATAAAGTTGCTCTTCCAAGAAACGGAAGATCAGAGAGGGCAGGATGGAGAGATGTTCTTCCATCCAATTTCACTCACACTCGTTTCACTCAAATGTGAGATGTTTACAGCAAAAATCACATAGAAGAAAAATCCAAAGACACTTTTTGTGCATGTTCAGTGTTTTGTCTCCACATTCATTTTTAATGAACAGTGGGAGGTTGTTATTCCTTATCTTAAAAACTAAAACAAAATAAAACAACCTCCTCAAATCATCTTGTTCTGGTGTCAAGTGGCTTCTGTTATCCTCAAAAAAAAATCCTCTCATGCATAGATCATGAGGCATATGAAAATAGTAAATGTATTTGCTCTAAGTGGAGCTTTTTCTTCCATTCTGTCATGAGCGGAATGAAGAGTCATTAAATAATGTTTAAAGGAAAATAGGCACTGGTGTGAGCCCATTAAAGGATGTTGCTTCTAGAAGTCTGACTGATTTTAATGCTACCAACTGCCCTTGAAATGTAAACATAGACATTTTGTTACAGTTATTTACATTTCTGCAGCTATTTAAATTTTGCAAATRTCAAAGCTATATTGCCATATCTGACTGGCCTGGTTTTTTTTTTTGCTGTTTTCCCCAGGCTGTATTTCTCAGCTCATTCCCAACTGTGTACGCTGAACTTCTGAAGCTCTTCGATGTGAGAGAGGTGGCCAACCTGGTCCACGACGCGCTGGGCAGCCTGCCCACGGTCATGCACGGGGATGAGTCTCTTCAAGCTGTTAAACTCCAGAGCATTGGGAAAACTGTGGAGAGCCACTTGTACACTAACCCAGGTGGGACCACGGCGGCTGCCGGCAGCTGAGGAGCTCTRATTGTGTGCAAGGCATCAGATACTGAAGGAAATAACGCCTGGCAGACTAGGGCTTCCTAAGTAACAGTCTTCAAGCATATTTCTGTATGGGCAGTTTATCATATTTTATTAGAATAGTTAATTAATTTTGTAGTTTTATTGTATTGTATTTATTATATTGTAGTTTTCATGATACTGTTTATGTAAATATAAAGGACAAAACTTTACCAATTGAAAACATTTTTTTTCTCCTTTGAGGGCAGAACTGGAAACTGATTCCTACTTATGAGTTAAGTTTTATCTGTGTAACTGTTGGTAACTCAGCACTCTTGATCCTCTATTTTCTTACCACGGCTTAAAAAAATAGAAGCTACATAAAGGCTAAGGTAATTGTGTCCTGGAGAGAATGGAAAGATTCCCTGGGGAGAGATGCAGGTGATGCTTGGTGTGTGCAGTGTGTAACAGTATAGCGAACTGCTATGCAAAACAGAAGAACTGGTTGTGTGGTGGTGGCCCTGACACTCATGTTTCAGTTTGAAGGGAGAAAAATGACAAAATACTTAATTTGTCTGAAATTAATTGTGAGATAAAAAAGAACTAAAGTAGCAGAGGTTTTAAGGATGCCAGTAAGAGTTGATTTTCTTACCAAAAACCCTCTTGAGAATTTACTGGATATCAGCCTAATGCTCCATCCTTGTGCAAATAATAGGCTTCAACAGAAACTTAGGTCTAAGACAGTCAAGATAGGCCCATTACAGTGATGACGGCAAACAAAAGTCATCGGGTGTTTTGACATGCTGTAGCATAAAGGAAGAGGTCCGAGAACATTGCTCTTTAAAAGCATAATGCTTACAGTGAAAGTATGAGCTCAAGAAAAGGGTCAAGAAATATGTGCAGAAATGCTCGTGGCAGCGTGGGCTGCTTGGCTGTGCTCTGGCTGTGAAAGCTCCTAAGCCTTTTTCTCCTGAGCTCCCACCCTGCCCTTCCTGAACAACCAGCTCTCCCCACAGCTGATGGGTCAAACCGCTGATGCTCTGCATAGATGGTAACCTATTCATGGGGCAATGATGGTAACCTATTCATGGGGCAATCTTAAGGATGCTCTGACTTACGTTTTCCATTTTCCAAGCTACTTCAGGGTTGGATTACACAAAGATGGGTTTAGGTGCATCCTTGTTTTCCTCCTGTTGTCCTGGTTAGCTCAGCCTAGCCAGAGGATCCAAATGACTGAAAATAATGGGAGAACCTTAATGCCATGTAAATGTGCATTAAAAAAAAAAAAAAAACTATTGGAGTTTCTTGGAATTGTAAATTCTCTGGCTGTATGACAAATTTTGCTTTCTTTTGTAAAAGTATTAGCTTGTTATTTAAATCTAGTTTTATTATTAAGAAGTCRTGGGAATTGGTTTTGAGTTCAAAAACGACAACAGTGGGTGGTGATTTTCACATGGAGGTACTTGTACACAAACAGAATATAAAATTTCTCACTCCACAGGGTAATCGATGGGGAAGATGTCAGGCAATAACATAAGTTGTCTGTGATATGAAGCTTAGGACAAGTGCTTGAAAGCATCTTGTACGGTGTAGTTTCAGTTACCATTAAGCTGAGAGGTCTTGGGGAGCTCAGTTTCTTGCTCTTTGCCCTTAGTGTTTTAAAATAAATAGCAATAATAATAACATAGACTTTGCCTCAGTCCATTCCTAGAGGGAAGGRAGACCTTTTAAAAACCTCTCAGGGAAACAGATACTGCACTAAGCCCTGTTCATGCTCAACATAAACACACATCCTAACGTAAAACTGAGGCTTGCTGCCCTGAAAATACTGGGATTGTGCCCCACAGCTGAAGATGGTGAGCACTGYGGGCTGCCATTCGGGCTAAGCCCTGCAGGCCAGATGGGACGCAGTGAACCACTGTTCAGCCTCCTAAAAACTAAAAATTGGGGGGCAGTTAGGCAGCCTTGCCTGCTTTCCGGAGCTCTGAAGCCAGCAATATTGTTGTAGCATCAGAGTTGTAGACATTTTATAATGCCTGGGCTTAACAAATAACTCAGTACTTTATAAACAGCCATTTCAACTCCTACTGCTGCAGAAATCAGCTGACACCAACTTGTSTGTTGCTGCAATCAGGAGATATATTTGGTATTTGTTAAAAAACAGAAATATCRGATGTAGGAGATGATTAAGGAGCCCAAGGACAGATATTTTAGTTCCATTTTGGATGTATTAGGGTGCRTCTAAACCATCTCCCTGGACTCTGTGTGCCTCTCTGTAGAGAATCTCCAGTCAGCAATATGTGCTATTTGGAGGCATGTGCAGATAGGATTTCACCCTCAATCTATTTGTGTTTCTGCAATTTYACTAAAGGTTTTGCTGTGGATCAGAACTACAGACATGTTAAAAGATGCAAACAGCCATTAGTTACCTACTTCCTATATGTGCTAAGAAATCATATGTTTCTATAGTCATTTAGAACTGAGGATGCAGGCACAATCAGTGAGAATAATTAGATGTCTTGTACATTGCAGAAGTCGGACTATCATTATTGAAATAAGTTGATACAAATCCTGAACTAAATTTAGTTGAAGTACATTCAGGTACTAATTTAAGCCTTACATATTAACACTTTTTAAAAAAAAAGTTTCAAAACAAAATATTCAAAAAAATAACAAAACGGTTTGAGGTGTAAGAATTTTACATATTTATTTATTTTTGAAGTAGTGCACTGATCATTTTTGGGTCATCCAAGTAAGGCTGGCAGAAATAACAGCAACTTTTTTGTTTCTTACTGTCCAAGGACAAGGTTGTTTTTTTCTTTACTTACAATATCCCGATAACCAAATTTCTTCTCCATGCTCATTTTGACCAGTTTTATATGTGCAGTTATTTCTTTGCTGACTAGAAAGCAAGATGGGAGTTTGTGCTGTTGGTTAAATGTTTAATGTTAATGTAGCTTGCATAGGGAAATTACGAGGATTGCCCAAAGTAGTCTGTCTTTTTAATTATGCCAGACATGCGCTTGAAAACTCAATGTCATGATTTTTTTTCTATTCCTGTGTAATATTTGTAAAGGCAGGCATTACCATTTTAAACAGTCAGCTAATTTGGCTTCTTGCACAGAAGAAAAATTAGGACAGTGACTGATGGCTGGGATTATAATTGCACCATTCCTTGCATTCATTAATTTGCCTCTATGCTGTGGCTGCCGTCGCATCTGACATTTTTAAGACAAAAGAGGAGCCCGAGGCAAGTGTTAAACACTATTTTCTCTGATGTTTTCCATGTAGTCCTTTGTTTGGTGCAATGGTGATGTCTACTCTGCTCTTCAGATCAGGACAGGTGCTTAGATTAGGGCTTTATAAGGAGTCTACCCAGAGCTGTGTTTTGCCAGGCGGTTACTTTGGTCAATGGCCCCTTCCTTCCCAGGTCTAGTTGCAAATCACTGTAATGTGGTTTTTGTTAATCCATTTGGTCTTGGTAAAACAAAACTCATGATTGTTGCATGCATTTTTTTGCAAAAAACAACGGGGTACTTGGGATGTTTGGATGAGGGTGCTCAGTTACGGCATAGATGGTTCAAGCCAGGTGATGGGAGGGAGTTGGTCCAGGTGCTTTCCCCGCTCCYGTGAATGGAGTTCATCAGGCTGCAGCTCAGCAGAGCTGAGTGCYCAGGAGATGAGGCTGGAGCCCGTGTGCTCCTCGGGATGAGCCCATCGGAGTCAACAGGAAGACCCCTTGGCTCGCCAGGTTGGCCAAGGAGAAGCCCCGCAGCACAGGCCTGGTTCTCCTTGCTGGCCTGGCGGGTTGGAGGTGCTGAGATGTGGTTTGAACATTGCCTGAGGGCAGCGCTCGCAGCATCTGTGCAGAGTCCATCTCCTGCCTCCCAGGAGGCTGCTGAAACCAGGAGAAGGGTTCCCCAGGGAGCCCTTCTTCTCTCCTCTAGAAGTTGGGTTACTCGCTAGACAAAACTTCCATGCACTGAAGGCGTAAAGAAAAGCTGGGAGGAAGTAGCCTGCCCCTAGCCTAGATGTTAAGTGTTTTTTTTTTTCCATAGGAATGGGGGCTCCTGTTTTTTTTTGCCTCAGATGCAGGCGTTATTTTTTTCTCTTTGCTGGAAAAAATAAAGAGAAAAAATAAAAACAGGTTTTTATGCAAAGACTAAGCCAGGAAGAAAGCACGGTTGGCCAAATTATTTTAAAAGAGTAGTTTTTATGCTAGATGAACCCAATTTTTAGAAAATTAGGAAAATTAGATGACTCTTAGGATATTAGTGAACAAAAGAACTGTAAGTGACGCGATATATCTAGATAATGGAGCATGTAATAATCTTTAAAGTTTTAACAGAGGAATGATTCAAGTAGATCTAAATGAGAACATTATTTCTCAATTATGGAAAAGATGTAAAAGCAACAATAAAATGGAAAAAAAAAACCCACATTCCGTTTATCAGGTTTTAAATAGAAGTTTAATGTTGCATTGCAAGTCTAAGCATTAGGACTATTCTTATTTACTATTTTCATTAATTACAAAAAGAAGTGAGAAAATACAGCGTGTTAGAGAAATTCTTTCATCATAAAAAACTGAAAGTAACATTTTAAAGATTTGTGCTTATAAAAAACAGTTTTTTGAAGAAAAAGCAAATTAATCATGTGGACAGCAGTAGTCTAAMTTTCTCATACGTGTTAGGAGAGAGAAATCTTGAGGAAAAAAAATCCCCAGAGAAATCTGGAAGTGTTCATGGTCTGTAAATTAGAACTCATTTGCAGAATAATGTTGCATTATAGTGACGTCTGTTGTGACAGACTTGGCTTGCAAAGGGATTGTCTCACCTGGTAAGGAGCACCAGAGAATAAATGCACAGTACTTTGAATTTAAGTATTTTTGTGCTAGTACTTCAATAAATGTGTGATTTTAATCATATACGAAAAATCCATACAGGGGTGTTTGTATATATGTATGATATGCAAGTTTTCCAAATATTGTTTATTCTTCAGACATTTCTTTTTATTTCTATAGTATTATGGTTTTGAAGTAAAAGCTTTCCATTAAAGCAAGTAAAAACATTTGATTGTCAGAAACACAGGTTTGGACAGACGACACATTTGTATGTCTACATTAAGATGCAATGACTCTGTGAGAAGATCCTACTGATATTTTTTTTTCATTTATTCCAGATTCTCGGTATATCCTTCTTCCGGTAGTTTTACATCATCTCCACATGCATTTACAAGAACAGAAGGACCTTATAATGTGCGCACGTATCCTTAGCAACATATTCTGCCTCATCAAGAAGAACAGCTCAGTAAGTAAACACCATGTCCTGTCAACAAGGTGTTGAACTTTACATGGCTTCCAGTAATGACATAAACTGGACTTTAACCAAGAAAAGCATTTTGAAGAGTCTTCTCTGCAGCAATTCTCCATGAACACATCGATGTGATTTCTCATCAGCGTTATCTTTTTTTTTTATGCAAGAATATTTTAATTGTAGCACGTTGTGTTCTGCCAAGCTTTGACTCTCTCTGAGTCTCATGTGGAAGTTCCTAGTTTCTCTTCTCAGGGAGAATGCTAGGAGAATTGACGGAATTATAAAATATTCTAATGTCATGTACATTACTTTTTCAGGCATTCAATTTTCGAGATGTGAAAGCTCAGGAGGAGGCCATCATCCCCTGCCTTATAATCTAGAGAACTGCAAAGGTGCTGGTGGTGGGCAGTGTTTTTCCACTGAATAGCTAGGATAGCCCTTCGGTTCTTGGCCTCCAGTTTTAGTACCTTGGTTTAGCTACTGGCTTTGTTTGAATTGCCATTTGGAATATGATCCTCCAGTGGAACAGAGGAAAGGCCTGAGTTGGAGAATACGCACGAATAAAGGAGGCGTTGGAGAAGCTGAGTCTGAGTGGGCAATGGTGTAGTTCTCATCTTGGACACTTGGAAAACAAAGGGATTTTGGAAGACCGTGGTGTTGTGTGGAGGCCTGCTTCATGTTATGTAGTTGTGCAGGGACAACAGAGAGGAATCTGCACAGGGACTTAGAATGAGTGATCATCTGGGGGTGGGTTTGTGTCCTAGGTAATATTGAGTTATTGCCTGTCAATGGTATTCACAGCTTTTTGGGCATTGTCTGGGAAGGACTGAGCTGTCAGGCTGTGTGGTGTTTTGTACACCAAGAAAATACCTGCTTTCTTATAGATGCATTTTGATGCATGTAGTTGCATGTAGATGCAGGAGTGGGTTGGGGTTGGAGGACACCCGTCAGTGTGATCCCAATTTCAGGAGGCCTTGCGTTTGGGGTGACTGAGTTCTTCTGGCCGTGAATGCCAGAGGTTTGCACAATATGGGAATGGTGCCCATGTAAAGCCCTCTCTCTAGGGTGCAGGACATGCAGATCCTGCTCTTCAGTAGAATAGCTGCCAGTATTAACAAGCTGATGACACTGGTATAGGTAACGTGTGATTTTTAGTGGATCGGCTCAGAACTTCTTCCTTCTTGTATCACCAAGACAGCTTGACTAAACAAGTGAAGTTACAGACAGCTGTGAAGAGGATGGGTTTTTTGGTTGGTCATTCTCACAATAGTTTGGTCACCCATGCTGACCCTTCCTGAGGCCCAACAGAGGCCACCCATGCTGACCTTTCCTGAATACACTGAACACTGTCCATGCTGCTTCATAATTCGCAAGGTTTTACGCTTGTGTGATAGCAGAGAAGTGACAGGTACCACAGCCGTGACACCAGACTCCTTTTGAGTCTAAAGAGGAATCTGAATTTTGTTACTTATCATATGCTTTGCGTATGTAGGAAGCAGAAAGAAATCTCATCCCTACATCTGGATGCCAGCAAAGTCATATGATTCTGTTTGTCAGCTGAGTCTTAGCTTGGCAGTGTGTGTTTGGCTACAGGGTGAGGTGTTTCTTTCTGTAAAGGAATCTCCTCTTAAGTTAYGGATGAAATTGCTCGGATTGAGCTGGTGGTGTCTGCTGTCATGGAAACTGAATGCAGGCCTGAAGGGGAGAAACACGTTTGATTTRAAACGCAGAAGTCATTTTCCAGCTTGGCTTTATCAAATGTTTTCTTGCATGTAACTAAGGGATCAATTGTGTTTGTTGTTGATGGACACTTTGGTTCCTTTGTATTAATATTGTGCACAAGCAGTTGTAGCCTGACACAAGTTACTAGTCTGTTAAGTTGCTAGTGCTACTCRGAGAAGGAGCTGGGGCTTATGGCTGGAGCAGGGCTTGGAGGCTGAGAACCCTCTGCTTGTTCTGGTGCCGTTTCAGAGTGTGGAAGCAGAATTCARCATCTTGGCCTTTAAGTCTCTCTTGGCAATTTCCCCCCTAAAACTCTAGGGTTGTTACCTATACAAATTTTAGCTGGCCAGCCCTTGTATATTATTTACTGCCTTTTCCTGAACTCTTTTTGAAAATATAATTACGTTACTTGGAGGATTGATTGTGTATTCAAATCCATCGTCATAGTTGTCTTCCATATTTCAGTATAGTGTTATTAATCAAAAACTATTAGATAAAATCAATAAAATTAAAAGTATATCTTAATTCAGGAATGGTCTTTGTTTCTCAACTGAAACATTCATAATAAAAAATAATCTTTACTTGTTTCTAAAACCATACCGAAGGAAATTCTGTTCATGGTCATCTTCTTATTTCGAAATCTCAAAGGTTTCATTTATTATTTCAGGAAAAATCTGTCCTGGAAGAAATAGATGTGATTGTAAACAGCCTGCTGGATATTTTGCTGAGGACCATACTAGAGATCACCAGCCGACCTCAAGCATCCRGCTCTGCTCTGCGCCTCCAGTTTCAAGATGTGACTGTGAGTTTCTTGTAGTAATTCGGCAGCGGCTGACAGGAACGCTGCTATTGTCTGGGCACTGTAATTCACAGTGTTCCATTTCTATCGCAAGTAAAGCAGAGAATTGAGAATAAAGAAGAACTTTCTTGTATTTTACAGATTTTCTCTCAAAATAATATTTTTTCATTACATTTACTTATAAATTGTGACTATAACAAAGAGGTAAAATTCCTTTTAACATTGTTTCAGGTTAGTAAAAATTTCCTTAAGTCTCCTCTGTTAAAAATTTCGTAACTTTCTGAAACTCTCCTTCAATTTGAATTCYTGAAAATGGAAGAAAATCAGCCAGTAACATTTTGCATCCTCAAAAGTACACATTTTTATCCAATAARGCAGCTGCCTGCAGAATAAAGGCTGCTAACCTGACCAAATCCAAATTTGCTGATAGAATGACATTCCTATATTTGAGCTGACTGTTTGAGCTTCATGTCTGCGGCGTGAACAGAATCCTCGAGGCCAGATTTACCAGATGAATAAATGATATTTTGCTCAACACAATAAAACAGCTCTTGMAAATTAAGAAGTTGAAAGGCAATCAATCAATCAAATTATAGGAAGATCCATAATCAACATTGAAACAAGTGGAGGAAGTGGTGCTTGGTTGCAGCAGAGTTCCCAATTTGCCTTCGAGGGGCAAATAGCAGGAGATGTGATTGCAGTTTGAGACGAGGGCGTATCACTTTGTRAAGAGAATGCACTGTGCCTTCCAGTTTGCCATCTCATTATGTGCTTTTTGATTAATCACCTGATTTTACCCTGTAACCTTTTTTGCTAATGAATGGCTGGTAGCTTTTCAAAGCAGTTTCCTCTGAGATMAGACATTTCAAAACACATTTAATGCCTGTGGATTTTTCTTTTTTTTTCTGCTTTATCCCACAGAGAACAAACATTTTTTGAATGTTTACCCATCTGAGCAAGCTTTGTGATAGGCTAACACCATGCTTTAGTCACTGCAACTCATTAGGACTGTGGATCTGAGAGTTTAAATTTTTCTTCGTTTTTGAAATTGCAAAAATCTAAGTGTGCTCTGTACACAGTGCAAAAAAAAATMTCATCTGAAGTGTGGGTTGTAGCATTTAACTGTTATTGTAGCAGACCTCTGAGCTTATTGGTTTCTTCTGAGATATCCACTTGCTTGCAGATTAAGTTTTCATCAAACACTGTGATAGTCTAATTCTCTCACCCTGTCAAAAAGGTAGACTCTGAAATTGCAAGCTGCAAACTTTCGTTTGAGGCATCAGAAAAGCCATGTCATCATCACCACAGGCATCTCAAAGAATGCTTAGTGTGGCAGTGACTCRCAGCACAGCATAAGGCAGTTACATACATTTATGTGGAAACATCCTGCAGGATGGGCTTATGGCGACCCACCGAGCCCAAGRCCTGGCACTCTTTGTGGAGCGAGTTTAATAAAGTACCCCACGTGAGAGCAGCAGTTCTGCTGCAGTCCAGGGCCTTAATTCAAGCTCCGTGTATCATCAAATATTCCCTGGGAGATGTAGACATGCTCAGGGCAGCACACTGATAAAAATGTCATACCAACCCAGTGCAATAGTTTCTTCCCTATTGGAGAAACAATAGCATTCTCCTAAGAGCTGTTGCAGAATATTTTGTTTATATATATATATATATATATATATATATATATATATATTTCAAACCTGAGTTGACTAAGAGATGGTGATTTTGACAGTCTATTAACCAGTCTGTTTAAAAACAAATATAAAGGACAAGCCATTTTTGGGGTGTTTTAGCTCTTCTGGAGCTATTTCAACAAATTCTGCTGAGTAAAAAAACCCCGAGTTTGAGGAAAACTATTTCTTCAAATGAGAAACTCACACCTAAGTTACTTCATTGTCACTGCATAAGGTGTGTAACAAATAGTTTTTCCTAATTGTAGCATTGATTTCCTTTGCATTTCCTGATTATTTTTAAATGCTTATGAATTTCTCTTACATGTCTGAGTTTAATGAGTGATGCTTCTGTTCTTGGCCTGTGTGATCCAGGGGGAGTTYGTCTCCTGTTTGTTGTCCCTGCTACGGCAAATGACTGACAGACATTACCAGCAGCTGCTTGACAGCTTCAGCACGAAGGAGGAGCTGAGGGTGAGTAACAGAAATGGCTTTAAACATGTGCAGGTCTCATTTCTTTCATCTTTCTCAGGTAGTCTCTTGTTGTGATGAAATACATCAATATTTAAATAGTTATTATTATGCTTATTATTATACCAGTATTTAAATGCTTATTATTAATGCAGTATTTAAAAATCTGTGGTTTTTTTTTCAGATTAATTCATTTTTACACAGCATTTCATGTTTATTCAGGGAGTTGTGGTGGGGCTATAGCTCTCTTGCTACCACAATGAGAACCAATAAAATACGGGAAGAAGGGCTGTATAATTGCTTTAAGACCATAAACTTAGCCTCAAAACCTGTTTTAAGGTAGCCATCTAAGGTGAAGTAATTTTTCTTGTTTCTTCCTGTCAGCCAGTTTTTCATTTTTAATATGCTAAATGGCAGTGGCAAATACTTGGCTTGAAATAAGCATTCAGCAAACTCTCTCCATTYGCTGAACCAGGGACATTCTATGTGATGGGGAAAGTCATGTTAATGTATTTGCAATGGGCGGTGTTACAGTGCACGGTTAAATGAAATTCAGCAGGATTTGGGTGTCAATTTGATACTATGCTGTCTTTATACCATATTTCTTGTAAATCTTCAAATTTCTTCTAACTTGACTGCAGCTTTGGCCCGTGTTGGCTGTAGAAACAGTGCTCTTATCTGCTCTGTTAGCCACAGCATCAGGCACAAACTGCTCTGCCTGTTATAGTCTGAAATGCAGGAGAACATCCTGTTTGGTTTGCATGGTTGCAAAGTATGAGCTTCTAAGTGCTCCAAGCAGCACAATGGTRAGACTTCCTCACTGAGTGTGGTGCTTAGATTGCAGGTCTCACTGAATTAGAGCCCTAGCAAAAGAGATCACATCCCTTGTGGTCACAGTGCTTGAGTCTGCCTTGTACTACGTGCTTGCTGAGTTGCATTGGAAACCTTTCTTGGTAGAGAATGAACATCAGTATTGCCTATGCCTTATGKTGCTGAAAAAGTCTTGGCAAACGCGAGTTGAGGATTCCAGGCAGTTTTCCATGCTCTGTCTCATGAAGTTACTCRGTGTGTGGCAAGACCCCTGGCAGAAGGAGCCGCCAGCCTCGTGCCCTCTGCCCAGCTTGGCCACGGCCGGGAGGAGCTGCCAAACTCGGTCCCGGGCACCCTCGGCCCATGTCACCGGTGGAGCTGTTGTGTTCATAGAGCTAGAGAAGGTAGGGAGGAAGGGGCCGAACTCGTCTCAGTGGTGGCCAGTGACAGGGGCAATGGRTACAAGTTGAAACACAGGCAGTTCCATCTGCACATGAGGAGGAACTTCTTCRCTGTGGGAGTAACAGAGCCCTGGCACAGGCTGCCCAGGGAGGYTGTGGAGTCTCCTTCTCTGGAGGTCTTCMAAACCYGCCTGGATGCCGCCCTGTGCCCCGTGCCCTAGGTGTCCCTGCTGGAGCAGGGGGTTGGACTRGATGATCTCTAGAGGTCCCTTCCAACCTCAGCRTTTCTGTGACTCTGTGAAAGTATTTTTTTTTCCATTCCTTTTTACAGCAGGGATGGATGGATTAAGAAGAGGGAAGGAAGGAAGTTTTGTTTGTTTTAAGGCTCCCGTGCAATCTGTATAGGACCACATTTGACCCATGCAGGGAACGCTCAGTGATCACCTGTGCCCTCTCTGCAGGCAGGAAGCCCAAGTGGGAGAGTCATGATGTCCTAGTGTGATATGGTGTTTTTAATGTCTTAAATTGCCATTTGGTAAAATTCTGTAGCATAATGTTAGGTACTGAAATGCTATGAACTGAGTCTAGTAATTAATTTTTATTAAATTCTGATTGGCCATTTAGAGCTGTTCTGAGAGAGAGTACCATCCATGAGTGTCCTTTCTTTGCGTTGAGATGGTCATGTTGAGTTTGAAAGAGGGACATATCTCTGAGAATTTCTCTGTCATGACTCAGCAATGCTACCTAGGAGTTATATAGATTTACTTGTTTTTAACTACAGCATCTGTTTTCACCTAGGATAGTGGCTATACTTAGAAAACTTCTAATAAATACTGTGGAACATGGCAATTTTACTTGAAATGCTTTCCTTATTTGAATTCTGAGCAGACCTAAGTTCATAGGTTTAAATTTTTATATTTGCTATATGTGCTGAATACATTTATRAAATTCTTTGTTGTCTTTTTCAAACTTTTTGATTCCAGAACATGAGAATTTCTGGAATTATTGCTTGAATGGTGTTTGATTTGAGACAAATTTATATTCTGCACAACACACATACCCTGCTATTTTACAGAGCCATATGGGAAGCAGCTGTAGCCAGTGCTGTCAGCTATCAAAATACAGGTCTTAAGAAATCAAGTCCAGAGTCTGCTGTTCCCATCCYGCTCTCATTAGCAGAGCCACAGCTCTACCAGTCATTCAGTGGCAGTAGATGTGATCTAAATTAATGCAGAATTTCTTCTCTTCTGAATCTGAAATAGAAGAAYGAATGTTTATTTTCTCCTCATTTGGAAATACCAAATACCCTGGAAATATGTAGCTGAAAGCAAGAAGGGAAATGAGGGCTGGTGAGGTTGACACTGCTAATGTTAATCATGCAAGATGACTGCATCTGTCTTGGGCTGCGTCAATAGATCTTGCTGCTTTCCTGGCCAGCTGTGAGATTTCTGTGGGGTGTTAYGCTGTTTTAATCCTCCTGAGGAAACAACATCAGCTTGAGCATATCAAGAGTCACAAGGTGTAAATATCTGGGATAAGGCCAGTTTGGCAGAGGTGTTTTTAGAGACTGGCCCAATCCCCACAGTTTTTCTTGTGGCTGGCTGGTACTGTGAGACCTGAAGCAGCTGCCAGCAACCTGCTGTGTTTCTGAATCCTCCTTTTCCACCATGGTCAGGGAGGTCGAGGTGGGTTAGGTCTGCCTTAGGAYGCCCTGCAGATCACAAATGCATTTCAGGAATTGCCAAGACTTGTCTAAAGGGAAACTAAGCTTTTGTATTGCTCTCTCTCGTGGTTTTTGCTTTGACTACATTTATTTATAACTAACYGCCTGTTCTGAATGTGATAGGCCCTGAAATTGCAAGGTGTTCCTTTCTTCCCGACTGATTCTCAAGGTGTCAGATGCTTGCATGAGCACGTCTGCACAGGGTGTGTGACACTTTGCAAAACATACCTCCCCCAAACCACTGCTGCAAACAAAAAATCCCTCATGGAAGTRCTCATAAGAACAGAACTTCACCTTATCAAAATAAATTTGCAGTTATATTTTTTCTTAAACAATCCATGCCAAAATTATTAAGGCTGTTTGCAACTCGTTAATCACAGTAAAGCACAATAGAGGGTTTAAAGGAATGGCATCAACTGCAAAGTGCCATTTATATCTGCACATGTTTTCTGACATGCTTCTGAGTGATGCTTTGAAAAAGTGGTTGTTTATAGAAATATCTCCTCTATTTTGTAAATACATTTTTAGTTTTATTAATTGACATGGTGACTGCTTTTATTTTAGTCAGTTCTTCAACAGATTCATATTTTTCACACCAGAGAAGACAGAAAAAGCATTTTATATTTGAAAACATGCAAATAAAGTAAGAAAGAAATGACAGGTGTTCGTGGCTGAGCACAAGCCCCGGAGACTGTGTTTCACTCCCTTTATCATGCATTGTATTTAATGGGTCAGTAATTTAAAATGCTTCCATTTGTTTATCTTTTGGTATTATTTCAAAGCTTATTGTTTAAAGCTCTTTTTGCTTACCACAAAGTACACCACAAATGATCTTCTAGTCGATATATTTTGTATCAGTTTATGGACTGAAGTACTCTTACAAGCAGATATTTGCTGCTCCCCAAGCTAGTCTAGTCTGTTACACAACCTAATGGTGGAATTTGCAAGTAGGAGAAGAGAAGTGGGAGAGGAGAACACTGTGTGTGAACACAGTGCAGCCTGCAGCGCTGCAAGGCGGTTTTGGTTGCCGTGTTTTCTTGTTGCTGGAAGAGCTGGTGAGCCCAGTGTTACGTGGCAGAGCAGACTGGACAAAACAGGGGGCGACATGGGGAAGGTGGGCGCCCCAGAGGCTCCATAGCAGGTGAGTCTCAAACGCTGCAGGGGCAGCCAACGTGTGCTCAGGCACTTCTGCTTCCACGGGAGCTCTTGAGCCAAGCTCAAATGCTAGTCTAGATGCACCCTGAGAGATCCAGGGGAGGCTGTCCTGCCTTATGGAGCACATTACATGCATATGGGAGAGCGTGGGAGAAATGCAAAGATTGATGAAGGGAATGAAGAGTTCTCAGCCTTTTGGAAGGCCACGCTTCTTGTTCCATCCCTTTCACATTTGCAGCAGCAGAATATTCCTGCCAGAGGAAACCAAACTGCAATATTGTGCTCTTATGAGTGGTGTAATGTACTGCTAGAGCTTGCGGACACAAGGTAGGAATATTAAGATACAGGATTTAGCTGCCTGCAGTAGGCACGATGCTGTAATTATTCCCTTGCCATCCCTTAAGACTGACGGCATATGAGACTTTAATTATGTCTGTACTCAACCAACCAAATGTTAGTTCACTTATAGAGCTGGCCAAAGCCTCTTTAAATGTTAAAATCTTTAAAATCTGATACCGAATCATTATGATGTGTTCAGCAGAGCACATACTATGGTGAAAGACAGTACTTCATTGTGAAAGAAACAGCTCAAAATACACTTACAAAACTGATTTACCATGACTGGTACTTCATAGTAATGGCTTGTGAAGGTTTTAGAATATATCAGCCATGAAACAAAAAGAGCATTTCCGTCATGCAAAGTGCCAGGCACTGTGCTGCTGCTCAAAAGGTGCTTTGGAATTGCTGTGGAACAACGACAAGGTTATTTCTCTCGACGCTGGATACTGGCGCTGAATGCTGATGAGTACTTCCGACATGTGAACGTGTGCTAGCACATTGATAACACAGTATCAGAGCAGTCAGCTGGCACTTTAATGTTTTATTATTTTCATTTTTATCATAGATTTCTAGGGAAATACACTATCATATATACAAAAGCTGTATCATGAAAAAGATGTTACTTACGATTTAATTCTCCTAATAGAAGCTGAATAATTGTGTGTCTTGCAGATCTTGCAACTGACCGTACATTTCCAAAGGTGTTTATGCTTTATCTGTTTCTTTCAGTTATAGTTTAGCACTGAACTGTTCTGTTGTTTAGTGGGTTTTGACACATTAACTGTAAAAATGGAAGATTTTCAAACTTACTGATTTGGGCTTTTTATTGATTTTGTGTTTTTAATGTAATTCACTCTGAATTGACAAAGCTTTTTTTGGATTTTCCTATGAAAATTAGGGAAAAAAAAACCCTTATATTTAATATTCAAAATCTAATAAAAGTTTTGATGCTTGCTTTGTTTGAATGACTACTCAGAATAAGGCATTTATTCTTTTTTTTTTCAGCCTAGATGCCTAAGGAGGGGAGCATGTGTGTTCTCTGTATCTTTCTTTCCTTAGCGTTTTTTGGATAAGGCGATGAATTTCAGGGAGGTTTAACAGTGGTTTGTAGGCCCCAAAGGTGAAAAGTTTTACCATGGATTTTACCTTGTTTTGCCTTTTTTTAAAAAATGTTTTACCTTGGATTTGCCAGGGGCCCTTGAGCCGCTTGTTTGGTTTCCCAGCCGTTGGTCTCTGCAGCTGCGCAGCCCGTCAGTCAGTCGGTCAGTCGGTCAGTCAGTCGGTCAGTCGGTCGGTCGGTCAGTCAGTCGGTCAGTCAGTCGGTCGGTCAGTCAGTCGGTCAGTCAGTCGGTCGGTCAGTCAGTCAGTCAGTCAGTCGGTCGGTCAGTGGTCAGTCAGTCAGCTCCCCGACAGCCGCATCACACAGTGCTCCTGGACCACAGACAGGATAGAAACGGGATGTGGGAAAGCTGGGGATGTTCCTGTGAAGGGGCGGGGTACAGCAGAATTTGGGGCATCCCGATATTGTTGCAGTCATAGCACAGAGCTAGGGAGATTTCAGTGCTGGGAAGGGACATTTAGCTCCTATGGAAAAGAAGGCACAGCTGAAAGTTTTGGAATTTAAGCTCAAGGCACAAAGCTATAGGAAATCCAGTCTGGAATAAGCCTCACAGAACTACTTGTTCACCTGTCAAGCTAGTCACGTATGTTCAGATACTGCTTTATCTAGAGCAAACATTGTTTATGCTCTGATACGGAGAACTTCTTGGCATCTCACTCCAAAAACAGGTTGTCTCTTTTATGTAATCTTCTGTGGTGGGTGGGTGCCGGGATCTCGGATGCCATTCCTAGTGCCTGCCTTCTTCCCCCTTTACAGTGATTCTCTAATGAAAGACATCTGTTGTGCAGCGCCCGTCATCTACACTTTGATATATGCACTTGAGAATGTATTCTGATGTTCAAGCTTATATATTTGGTATCCTCTGGTTGTATCTTCATCTAAAACATGTTTAGGGCTAACTCAATGCAAGTGATGGGAGCAGAATCAGCTAGGAATGTTTCAAGGTCAGATGCAGCATTGATTATGTTCAGTGAATTATAGCAGTTGCATCATGCCTTTCATGATGTGAAAGGCTACATTTTGCCTAATAAAAAAATACAACTTCGTACACAATTAAAATGGGCCACCAGAAATACTACCCTTGCTGTAAATTTAGTTATCAAAAATATCTTAAACAATCTGTGCGGAAATTGTTTAATTTAGTTATTTATTGGTGAGGAAAATGACCCGGGAGAGAATGCTAATGCGCAGCTCCTAAGCAATGCTCTCCACATGCAGAGTAGCTCCCACGCATTGGCTGTGCTTATGGATTCACCAGGGATGCAGAGTGGTTGAGTGAGCGACCTGCGTGTGGGCAGGCGGCCCGGATTACAGTTCAGGGGCCCAAACATCGCTCTCGACTGCCCTGGTCTGTGCAAACCATTGGTGAAATTGTCCTTACGCTCTCTCCTTCCCACCAAATAATGATGCTTTCACAAGGAACCTTGGCTGTGCTGAAAGCCAGGCATGATTAAAGAGATATTTGAAAATCTGTAGTGTTGGTGAAGTGCCTTCTCAATTTGCAAATTGTTCTCGGGATCACATTTGTGGAAGTGTATGGGTGGAAACCAAATGCATCTTTGACATTTCTCTTATTCACTGCTGTCAATCAAATAGCACATTAAATTATTTTCTTCTTTTTACCAAAAAAAACCCACCACTATCTGCAGCCTTTTGGGAGAAAAGAAAAAGATAAAATATTCAGGGGTATATCTATGTAGAAAAAAAAAAAGGTGCATTTCTGCTACTTCTATCATCACATTTTATCTCTAGTTAATGTATTTTTAAAGCTCATTTCTCTTTCCAACCTGCGAAAGCATAAGACTTTCTTTTCCTTACACAGGATTTCCTGCTTCAGATTTTCACTGTATTTCGGATACTGATCCGACCAGAGATGTTTCCCAAAGACTGGACAGTGATGCGTTTGGTGGCAAACAAGTAAGACACTTTCTGATGGTAATTTAAAACAGAAAAAGTAAAGATCACGATATTAATAAATACAATTATATGGTGTAGAGCATAAAAATACTAAATGTGTTGGTTTTTATTTTTGAATGGTGCTTTCCACTTAACAAGGCTGGACTTACTTTATACAACAAATATAATCTGTACCCGTTTCTCCCCTGAATTTCAGTAGCGGCATGTAACTGGAAGTTCAGAAATGCTTTTACAAAAAGAAGATGCTAATCATCAACAGCTTTGTTTTCCAAGCAGCAAATGACAAGTCTCAACAGAACTTTATCCAAAGCTGTTGAAATACTGAGTTGGTAAAGGTCTGTTTGCTCTCAAGGAAAAAATATCTGCTCTGGTATCATTGACAGGGTTTCAGCATTGTTGTTAATTCAGTGCTTGTCAGAAATATCACAAAGTCAACAAAACACAAATCAGGTGCAGCACAGGCAACTCTAATGTGGGGCTCTACGTCTCAGAGCATGAACAGGAGGTGTTCACTCCTTATTTTTGCGGAACATGTTCCCAGATTTTCTGGAAAGTCACTACAGCTGTAGTAGATTTTGGCTATATCACCAGTTACTCTAGGCTTCATTTTTGATCAGATAAGCTATCTGAAAAGTCAGCACATAATTAGATAAACATTTGGTTTGAGCAAAAGAGAGGACTGTGTTGGGCACAGAACTGGGAATGCAGCATTCACCTCTGGCCTGAGTTTTCACGGTGCTGCTTGCAGTGCCCAATAGGATGTAACACCTCACTGCTTTTATATACATATATATGTGTGTGTGTGTGTGTGTGTGTGTATTTGTTCACACTTTGTCATGACTGAAGAAAATAACGTTATTTTCCTTCCCTTTATTACCTTATTTAATATGGCTAATCCCACCAACTTTAAATTCCAACAAAAATGTAAATAACTGAAGAATGGAAGTGATTTTTTTTATGTATAGTATTAAAGAAAATACAAATGATGAAATAAACCATATATCTGGTAATCATAGATATATCATCTCTGTGATATATAACTGGTAGACAAGATATAGCATCTAAAAAGGTGTTACAGGGTCCAGAAACAGCTGGCTTGGCAGGTGGCTCAGCAGCCACTTGCATGGGCAAAATGAAGATTTAGGAGTGACCTTGACACGTGTTTCTCAGGTTCATCATCATTCTGCTGATGCTCACATACGCTAGAGGTGATTTTCTTCAGCTCAACAAAAAGGGTTTGCCTTAGTTAGTATTTTTTATTTTATATTTAGTTAGCATCAAACATCTCCCTTTCTTGATGTATGTCATGTTGTTCGTGACCACCTAAGGGATGATTCTATGTGCAGTTCTGTTGGGCATGTGACACCAGCCAATTCTCAGTGACAGTCATTGGCAGTTTCTGCCTATCAGTTAACAGTCAGTTGAATGTAAACCACTATAGGATGTGAACAGGTCTTTATCAATCCAGTGGTCGTTAATTTACTTTGCTAGGGATATGTTCTCAAACTTATTAATGGGGAAATACCGGTTTGCCATGAAACAGGGTTTTGGCCAGGCATTCTGGTGACTGAGAAGCAGTGGTGTGAAGAGCCATCATTTCTACATTGCCTGCCAGTTGCTTTGTTTCTTTATCTTTTTGAGGCAGCAGAAAAAGAAAAAAAATCCTCTTTCCTCAGCTGTAGAGCACTATTTTTTTCGGAACTTCATTTCTGAATGGAGATTTCCTCCTTTCATTGTTTTCCCCCACTCCCACTTCAGTGGTTGTGTTGCTCAGCCTCCTTGAGAAGGTCCAGAGGCACAAAGCAGTGGCTTTGCTGAAGTTTTTCCAGCCCTCAGTGTTGGTAGTGCAAAGGGAGAGGCTCTGGAGGCAGGATGGCAATGAGGGCTTTGCCTGCACCACAGACACGGGTGCCCGTGGGTCGGTCAGCCCTGGCTTTGCCTCTGCAAGCCGAAGTGCTCCCAGAGATCTGAGGCTCTTCGGCCCTCAGTACAGTCCAATACATGTCTGAAAGGAAAAACTTCAAGGCCTGGCCCATGTTTTTAAGAACATTATCATGTAATTATGTTAAAAATCTGTATCTCGTGTAATTCTTCTTTCTCGGGCATCAAACGCCTCTTGTGTTTGCTGGGCTGGGTGGCTCTCCGCTGTCCTGGCTCCGAGCAGAGAAACAGAAGCTGCTCTGCAGGCAGAGCGTGTGTGGCAGCAGTCACGGCGCCGGCAGCACTGCCTGCCCTCTCCCATGTCCCCAGAGTGCTGGAGAGAAACAAAATCAGACTCTCTAGTGTTTACAGGCAGCGAGATTTCACCTGCTTGAAGCTAGGGAAGCAAGGAGTCCTAGCAAGGGTATAATCAGGTAATTAGCTTTCCCTGTAGGAAAAAAGAAAAAATCTTATTTGTATGTACATGCTTCAATTGCCTGAACGTTTTTAGGATCTTCAAGCACGGAAAGAATCTATGTATAATATTTATACGTATAGCGATATTGCTGTCCTATGGCTTTAGAATTTTCTTCTTCTTTCTGCACTATTTTCAGCAATTCTCTAGCATCTGGCATTTGCTTTCTGGGATAAAGCAAATTGAAAGAGTGGGATCTCGAGTGTGTGTGGGCATGCAGAAGCCAAGGTAGTTTGTGACCATACATGCATGTGGAAAATACAGTTCTGCCCGTCTCCATATCTATCATGAGAAAGCATTAATGACCAGGTTTACACAATTCCTCAGTGACTTCCAAATTTCTGAAATAAAACAACATTTAAAAGGGCAGAAATAGCACTGAAACAGCAGAGTAGATCTTTTGCATTGTGTTCTGTGATGAATGGAGAATGGGGAAAAATCTTTAATGTTTATTACCTTCTACAGATTGAGCAATGAGACAGAGAGCAACTCTGCGGAAACTGCATAACCATGTAACATTTGTGTAGAGCAAATTAGGAGGCATTCAGCAAAGCAAACCAATTAGCTCAGGCTAACATCTAGCATTTCTAGCAGGCATGTTACAATTAAGTGACAAATTTGGTTTCTGTGTATGTTATGGAAAATATCATCTTCATTTCGTTTGTTACAGGACAGGCTTTCTTTCTGCACTAACTGGGTAGTAAGCTACTTTACTGGCCATCTAAACAGAGCTTCTATTTGTAACTGCAAATGAAAACCAAATAATGTAGGAAGATTCCCCCAAAAGTTTTCTACCTTGATAGAGGTATCCAGAACTTTATAATAAAATATGGCAGACTGTATGCTTGAAGCTTTTAGATAACCCCTTGATAACGTCTCTCACCACAGGAAACAACCATGGAATGGTCAGTTGCCTAATTCCCATCAGCTTAGGAAAAAATTGCTTGTCTAGGGCTTTGGTTGACTGACGTTTTTGAGAGCATTTCATAGACTCGACTGCATTCCCGATGTGCGTGTCTCAGTAACAGTGAGATGGCAGAGGGGGAGGTGAGATTCCTATTGCTGAGCAAAGGTTTGACATCTCTCTGTGCTGTACCTGTGTATTATTGAACGACAAGCTAATTTTCCTCTGCTTTTGCTAGTTTTCATTTTTAAATTTCGTTTTAAAGCTCATGCCTTTTGTCTCACTGTGGTTAACTAATATATATCCTTTGGCCATTTCGTTAAATGGTAGAGGACTAGATCATCCATTTCTCAATTTGAAATCTATAAGCCTACAAAATAGCTGTATGGTTACTCATATTTGTTGTAAAATAGTTGATCTGTAAAGAAAGATTTGCTATACAGTGTCATTTATGATCAAATTTCAAATGTATCTTCTCACTGCTGGGCATAATAACTTTAAATTGAAAATCCTTTTGGTAACCTGTTTCAATAACAACTGAAAGTCATTATTATTATTACTGCATTTTAAAAAATCAGTTCAAACAGAATGCATGGTAAGGAAAGACATTAAATTAGCATTGGTATCATCATTGTGGTTGCTTTGAAGAGCTCTGTGAGCTCCCAGGTTGTGGGAGTTCGAGACTCCTACAGTGAACAAAAATTCCTGCTTTTATGTAATACAAAACACTGCTAACAACTGAGCTTGCAAAAGTGCTTCTATGCAATTCAGTCAGTCACAGAAAGCGTACAGATACATAAGTACAGCTGTATGGATAAGCTTATGCACCCTTTAATGCACCTGTATGTGCAATGGTGTATATATACATATACATGAAGCTAGGCTCCTTTATGTTTTAAAAATGAGAAGCTTTTTTCTCTTTAAACGTCTCTGTAACTGAGAAGTTTTCACTCTTTATAGCAAAGAAACAATTGAGAATCTGACGTGATCTGTTCTATACATTCAGGTGCCTCTTCGAAAGCTGAGTTGCCAGAGCACTCACGCTACGAGCTGCCAGCTGGCCACTGAGCATTTGGGGCTTCTTTGGGGTTGTTCTGGCTTTTTTTTTATTATTATTTTGTTTGTTTGTTTGTTTGTCTGTTTGTTGGTTTTCAAACAACTTCTTATGGAAGGATTTACTTAAAAATATGAGGGAAATGCCAGAATGGTTATTGCACTTTTTCATACAAATGAACTGTAGAAAAGCCACCCTGTTAGAAGTGTCCTTCTTTGCACGTGCCCAGAACTATGCAGTAGCTAAAAGCAGAGGTTTTATATTCTAAGTTAGTGGCCTGAGCAATCTTGTGACAGATGGTAAAAAAAACAGTTTCCCCACCAACTCAGTGTTTTTCCAGCGTGACAGTCACATGGATTTTAGATAAATTTTGTTGTTGTTTTGAAATTGCTGGCTGGGAAGCAACTTGGAATGTGGATATTGCGCTGGATCCATCTGTCCTCTTGCTGGTGTGTCGTGTGCATGTGTGTTTTTAACAGGATCTAAGGAAGTAAGAGCGGAAAGAGAACCCACAGCCATAGGGATGTTTTCTCTCCTACCCAATTTTCATCTCTGTTGTGGGTAAGAGTAAGTTTCTGGGTCAAAACCAATGATTTCATATTCCTATTCTTAGTCCATTGGTTTATTTACATCTCGTCCCATGACAACATATACTCTGGCCCCCTCCCAGCCCACATGCTGTCAGCTAATGTGTACATTAGCTGATTTGTTTGTCTAAATACGGAATTTATTGTCACAGGACATGGTATGTTTATGTGTTTATCGGAAAATTGACTGGCTCTTTTGACTAATAACTATGAATTTCCACCTAAGGAGAAATACTGTCTTTGTTTTTGTCTTCCCAGTGTTATCATTACAACAGTCTTGTACCTTTCAGATGCCCTTCGCAAAAACTTCTTAAATGAAAACTTCGATTACAAGGTAGAGTAAATGTGTCTAACCTAAGAGAAATGCCATAGCTGTTCACTCATCCTGTGGCTGGATAGTGTATTGGTTGTCTTTGCTCAAGCATCTAGCAGCTACAATGCAGACTTCAGCAATTCCATGTGCTCGGGATTTAAGCTTACTCATACGGGACTGGGTTATTTTTTTTTAATTCTTTTTATTTTTCGTTTTGGTATTTCAGTTACTGCAGGGGCTATCTACTCAGGGATTTTGTATAACGATATTCTTGATTACAGAAAAAAATAATTTTTTCTCTTATTTTGGGGATATCTCAGAAAGCAAAAATAATTCAATTTTTGATGCGAGCAAATATATCAAAACTATAATTTTGCTTTTGAAGTGCTCTCAACTTATGTGCTGAATAATTAAAATCAGAAAATTATGACACTTCGTGGTGAATGCAGTTCAGTTTGCCTATTATTGAGTACCTCTTAGAGAGAGGTGTGATATCTATAGCAAGTACAGAATCATAGAATCATAGAATCATAGAATGCCGAAGGTTGGAAGGGACCTCAGAGGTCATCGAGTCCAACCCCCCTGCTCACGCAGGGTCACCTAGGGCACGTGGCACAGGGCTGCATCCAAGCGGATTTTAAAGATCTCCAAAGAAGGAGACTCCACAACCTCTCTGGGCAGCCTGTTCCAGTGCTTTGTCACCCTCACAGTGAAGAAATGCTTCCTTAAGTTCCTGTGGAACTTCCGATGCTTCAGTTTGAAGCCATTTCCTCTAGTCCTATCCCTGCCCACCACTGAAAAGAGGCCGCCCCCCTCCTCCTCACTGCCTCCCTTGAGGTATTTATACACGCTGATCAGGTCCCCCCTCAGCCTTCTCTTCTCCAGGCTGAACAGGCCCAGCTCTCTCAGCCTTTGCTCATAGGGCAGATGTTCCAGGCCTCTGATCATCCTGGTAGCCCTGCGCTGGACTCTCTCCAGCAGCTCCACATCCCTCTTGTACTGGGGAGCCCAGAACTGGACGCAGTACTCCAGATGTGGCCTCACCAGGGCTGAGTAGAGGGGGAATGGGGCCTTTAGCCTTTAGATGAGAAGCCCTAGGGCTGAGACTGAAAATCCCCATCGCAGTGGAAACCAGAATGAGTATTCTGCCCAGCTGGAGACAGAGGCCTTAGTCCAGTGTCTTCATTTTAAAAAATCCAGAATTGCCTTCTTGGAGGAACTAGGGAGCTGCTGTTGACTTCCAGCGGAGCGATGGTCGCTCACGTTGTCCGGAAAGCCAGACTCCTGTTGGAGAGATTGGAGGGCAGGGAGACCTACCTGCCAGACACTGTTGGAAATGAGGAACCTGGGCGTTAGGAAGCTCTGGCAGCTCAGGGGCTAACGCTGCTAAAGGAATTGCAGGCAGAGCAAGTGTCTGTGTTCTGTAAACTCACCTTGCAAAGGGACTGCCTTCCTGCAGAACTGCAGTGCTTGGGCTAAGCCCCCTACACACAGTACTTTTACCCTCCTGCACCAATGGAGGATAAGTCCAATTAATAATAACATGGATTTTTATAGGTATCTTTTAAAAGGGAAAGTTCTACTTGTAAGAGTCATCATTTGATGCTAAAGACATTTACACAAACATCTGGATATATCCCACATGTTAACAAATTCACAGTATTTTGTTTTGGCTTTGTCCAGTGAAGACTGTTGAGAGACTTGCAAATAATGTTAGAAAGTAAGACGGGCTAGAAGGCATGGCTGTGCTGTTACGTGACTGCAGTTCTCTATCTAAATAGTCCAAAACCTTGCTTTCAGTTTAGAAGACCAGGTTTTCTAGCTGGTCATTGGCTCTGCAGGATGAAAACAGAAAACCTGGGACACTGGTACCTTTAAGTTTAGGAGATACAGAGCTTGTAAAATAGATGCATTTCTACTGAACATTTTGGTGTTTGTGAAAAGCATATTTATATGCAAAGAAATTTAGTCCAAAACAGTTTGACAGTTTTATTAGCCAAGACTGAAACAACTGATGTGATTTGGAAATTTGCATCTTGAGTGATCATAAAATGGTAGCACTAAGAAATGTAATAACCAAATGCTATGTGCTTATTTTAGATATGGGATTCCTACTTTTTTCTTGCTGTCATTTTTATAAACCAGTTATGTCTGCAACTGGAGATGTTCACACCTTCCAAGAAAAAAAAGGTTCTAGAAAAGTAAGTCTTTCTGTCAGCTTCCAGAAAACTTGCATAGATGAAACATTTGTCAGGATTCAAGGCAAATTGCTTAAAAGCCTGTCCTAAGATCACAGGGGCAATATTTCATCTAACATGAATGAATGTTAGTTCTGGCCCTTTGTACAGGGCTTCAGAGCTGACAGCACCTTTTGTCCAGTGCCCAAATTCATTCAGATGATATTGGCAGTAAAATAGCCAGGCTGTAGCAGTGCCAACACTGATTTCCATTGCATGTATTAGTTAATTCAGGCCAGTTTGGGTATTGCTACCAGGCACTGCACTGTTGTTGTCTGTGGGAAATCGTGTTTGAGTTAAAGGAAATAATTTGTTCTTAGAGAGAAACCTAGACAAGAAATGCTACAGAACGTAATTATTGCCACAGAGTTCTATTACTGATGTATAATGTTTAGAAAGAGCTAACATTTAAAATATTTGACAATACTGCAAATACACCTGAGTTTAGAAATTCTTTCTTAGCTGAGCAAAATGGCAAGAACTTGGAACATGAGTTTGGGCATAGCTTTTTATGGATTACAAATAAAATACATGTTTTCATAATGTCACAGAGTGGTACATGGTCTTGATTGTCTCAGTGTTAAGCTCTTTTGCTTTATTTTTGAATGTATTATAGATATGGTGATATGCGGGTAACAATGGGATGTGAAATCTTCAGCATGTGGCAAAATTTAGGTAAGAAATAAAACAATTCACATGGTAGCTCAAAAATGAAAATAAAGATTACTTTAGCTGTTAAATACACTTGCTAATAATAGTTGATGAAGTTCTCATGAATTCTTGATTCGAGCTGAGGAAAACCCG
Organism: Nothoprocta perdicaria; assembly: GCF_003342845.1. Lineage (NCBI taxonomy): Eukaryota > Metazoa > Chordata > Aves > Tinamiformes > Tinamidae > Nothoprocta > Nothoprocta perdicaria. The sequence goes on from NW_020455449.1 coordinate 548,726, forward strand.
TAGTCTTTGTAGGTCGCTTCTTTACGGCTAATCCAAGTTTGCTAAGCCCTGCTACTGTATTTGACCTATCCATATTTCTTCAAAGCGAACTGAAACAACTCTGCAATACAAAATTAGATACAATAGAAAGAGTGGCTCTTTGGGGGTAGAATTATTGTACTGGAGAAAGAGAAAAATACTTAGGTTTGCAATTTTAATTCTATTGCCAAACAGTTTAAGCAGCAGACATATATCTTAGTTCTGAAGCTCTTTTGAGGTGCTGGATTTGTATCAGATCTTCCCAGAAGCCCCAGCTGTCCTAAAATATAAGGACATAAATAAACTGGTGAATGATATATAAATGAACTATTTGGACAAAAAGAGAAAAAATATATGCCTTGACCTAAATTTAGGAACATTTTTATATTTACAAACTGGATTTGTGAAAATTGAAAGTATAAACCTCAGAAAAATGCAATTAAATATTGTTTAGGAGCAGAATCAAAGCTGTGCAGAAGATTTGGATACTGTATTTGTCATCTTTATATTTCAACTCATTCAAATTTTGTTTCATTAGTTCATGTAATTAAAGAATTCATTAAAGATATTAAGACTGTCAGAGGTTACTAAGATACTGTCACTTCAGTTCTATAAAATTTTCTCCCTGATACATAGTTGTTGAAAAATGGACTTTCTGATAAGCATGTACTAGAAGAAATCTTCAAAGAAGTATTAATTCTTTAAAGAATAAGTATTAATTAAGACATCTGTGCTACAAGTTGTTTGGATACTAAGCGTTTTTCTAAGCTGGTCCATCAGGTACCACTCCTGAGACCCATCTCTGCCCTGCGTGGGAGGAAGACCGTAGTGTGAGTCACAGTTTCCTGCTGGAATCCCAGTGTGCAGGGAGGGAGAGAGCCATGAGGAATTTCAGCAGTGGTGAAGGCTGTGGGGTGCTCCTGGTGCTGGGGAGTCTTCTCACGACAGCCACCTTGAAATGCTGCAGGCAGCTGATCTGCTGTGGCTGGGGTTAGGCCAGTCAGCCTTATGTAGTGCTCTTACTCATCCCCAGGCTTAGTCCCTGGGCAGTCACCTTGGCTCTGCTACAGACATGTATCCCAGGACATTTCCACTAGAGGGAATTCCAGTTTTCCTTTCCACTAATGCACATATCAAACAGTGTGGTGGACAAGTGTTACTGGCCAGTGCAGCATCCAGAGGTAGACTGGGATGGAAATCAATTTCCAGCTTGGAGAGTTAGTATATCAGGATTTATAATCCTCCTAGGCTGAGGATCTCAGTACTCTTAAGCCTAGAGAACTAAGACTGAATGGGCAATCTTTATTTTATGCCATTTCTGCCTTTCCTGACAGGAACTTAGTTTTATAGCTTGGAAGTTGCAACTTCAATCTTCTGCAGGAAAAGTCTGTTCTTCCATCTCTCTTTCCACAAAGTTGCCTTTTTTTAAAAAAGATAGTATTAAGTCAAGTATTCAACCATTTTGTAAAGACTATAGATCACTGAAATTAAACCATTCCTGGGAAAAATAAGTTAAATGCCCAGGTAGTGCTTTGTTTGTCTTTGCCTCCTGGAAGACTAGCTTGAGGTATGAATCACTCTGTCACTCCTGAACTCAATATTGCATTATAAAATCTGATGAATTAGGTTGACCTTATGTCTGCAAGTTGACCTCCTGTCAGCAGCTTTTCACTTTGCTTTTTGTGTTAAGAAACAAGCCTTGCTCTGATAGACCCTAGCTAAAAAAAAAAATGTGATTGTTTACAGTATTTTTTTCTTCGGAAAGTTCTTGGATTGCTTGATAGCACACAGGAGGAATCCCAGGTCATTTTCAAGCTGATGTTCGTTTCCCCTTTAGGGGAGCACAAGCTTCATTTTATCCCAGCACTGATTGGCCCCTTCCTAGAAGTGACCTTGATCCCTCAGCCAGACCTGCGGAATGTCATGATTCCCATTTTCCATGACATGATGGACTGGGAACAAAGGCGAAGTGGCAACTTTAAGCAGGTATGTGAAGCCGTTCACAAAACAGGGCTGAAATTCAAATGCTTCACAGAGTGCTGGTCTCAACTAGTAGTGTGGTTCAGGGTGGAAAGAGAAGATGTGGTGTTACACCTGTGGGAGAGGGATTACCAGGGTTTTCCCTTTTGACACTCTGTGGAGGTAATAAGATTTTCCAGAGTATTCCAGTAATGTAAAATTAGGTAACTATCCATGGCCCTTTCAAGTCAAGAACAAACCTTGAGGTATCTTCAACAAGGCTGTTTCATTTGTGGCATGTTTCTTCTCTGCTTTACAGCAGTGGAGACTAATGGTTAGACAGGGATTTGACTAGCTTCCCTTCTAGTTAGTATGGAGAGAAAAAATAAAAATGAAAAGATCCTTCAGAGAAATGTTCTTCTGAAAGGATCCGACTATTCTTGCTGCTGAAATACCTTCTTAACAAGCTAGGAAGGAACTACCAAATGTGCCATCTGCTTCTGCAGCTCCTACTCGGTCCTTACAGACTGCATCAAGTCTTTTCTCAGTGCCCTCCTTCCTGCTGCTTCACATGAAGGAAAGCAGAAGTATTTGAATTAGTCTCAGGCAACCATAACACTTGAAGTGAGGGCTGTATCTGAAACACAAAACAAAGTATAGGAATGGAGGAATGTATGTGATGTTAGCAGGTGTTTTTTCACTGCTAGTATATAAGCTGATTATTAAAATCATCATAGAAATGTTAAGATTATATATTTAGAAATGTTAAGAGTATATATTGACAACAGCTTGATTTCTGCCCTAGCTTTTTGATTACTAATATAATATTGGTAAAATGAGATTTGAAGTAGTAGCACACGGAATAGCCTCATCTGTAGATATTTATTTTGTAAAAAATACAATTAAAAATCTGCATCAAAGTGGTCATTAACCATCAGATATGCTCTGTAAGTTTCTTTGATAGCTAGCATGGAAATCCAGTGAAATTAATTTCAAATACATTGGCAGGTAAGGAAGGTCAGGAAAGTAAATCTGAAACCCCAAATGTTCTGGAGAGTAAAGACCTTTATGAATTTAATCTACAGATTTGAAGGGTGAAACATATGGGATATTTATTGAAATCTAAGAAAATGCCTTGTGCTTACAGCCCTGCAGTGAGAATTCAGGCAATTTATTTGGTCTGTGTGCTTTTTTGTCTGACTCCATAAATAGATAGCTGCCTTAGCAGCAGCAAATGCTACTCAGCCTGTAGTTTTAAAGTCACGTTGCTCCATTCAAATTAGCTCCCCCCACAATCTCGTTGGGTATGATAACAGTTTCAAAGAGATGAAGTGACCTGTCATCAAATTTACATGACTGACCAGAAATTTTAGGAACTGCTTTCAGCAATATCTCTTGGAGAAAAAAAATAACTCTTTCCTCGATTTTATCTGTCTAATTAAAGAAAAGAGAAGCTGTCTGCTTATACACTTATATGTTGCAGGTGGAAGCAAAACTGATTGACAAGCTGGACAGCCTAATGTCAGAAGGTAAAGGTGATGAAACGTACAGAGAGCTCTTCAACAGTATGTGAGTAATATGTTTATTTTTTATTGAATCGTTGGATTCGGTTTAGGGGTATTAGATGCTGATGTCAATGTAGAGAGGTAATGCTTAAAACAATTTTGAATTCTTTTTTGTCTTTCTATTTTTCTGGAAATCTGAGGAATAAGAATATTGCAAAGTTCTGTATCTGTAAATTCTGAGTGTGCTTCTTATGGCCAGTTATAACTGAGAAAGGCTAAATATATCACAAAAAAATCTCTTTTTCGCCTACTAATTTTAAAATCTGAAATGCAAGAGATGTTTCATAGTTGCATAGGGTGCAAACAGAGCACAAATCTGGTATTTTAAAAATATGGCACGAGAATTTACCAAACAGCTATTTAGTAAGAGATTTACATTGTCAACAGAAATTTGTCTCCTCTGTGTGAGGTCACTTGTTGATATCTGGATTGATATATACAGTTTTATTTATTCTGGTAAGATTATTTCTTATTATTTGATTTTATAAATTATTAAGCATATACTGTATTTTAATAAATGAAATCTCATTGAAATCAAATAGCAAAAGCTAGCAATAGTGAAGTGCCTCCGGTTGCCCATAATTGATGCCACTGATCAAAGTGAATGACTGTCACAGAGTGCAGATACAAAATAACTGCTGACCTCCGTGTCCTTTGTTGTTCCTCTGCACTCAGTTCCAGCTATGTGGAAGATTTAATTTGTCTCTAGTGCATAGAACAAGAGGTATATTACTCCTCCTCAGGGTTCCAGCCCTGTGTATTTTTTAATATTACTAAACACTCAATTTTTTTTTCTGCTTACATGGCTTCTTAACCAATTCCTTCTTATTTAAAAATTGTGTTGTGGCTTTGTCTCTGCTTAAATAACTGCATTTAGATCACAGTGTCTGCAAATGACAAATACATAATAATCAGTGATGTATTGAGTTAAAAAAAACCCAGAATTTCTGAACATTTATCACTTACGGAAACAGAAGTGGTTAGAGATTTTCAAAATTATAGTAGTCTGTCTTCAAAATTAAATCATTAAGGCAGACGTTAGAATTGTAAAATTATGAAGTCTAGATGCATTGCCATGTGCAAAAAAAGAAAAATAAAAAACACATTAGAATGGCAATCACTGTTTGAAATAACTTACGGTTATATAACTCATTGATGTGAAATACAGTTCTCATTTTTTAATTTTTTGAATTAGGCTTAAAAGGCTGAAGACGTTTCAGTGTGATTTTAAAGGTGAAGTACCTCAGCATCAGTGTACTTTTTGTTTCAGCCCTGAGGTACCTGAAGTTATAACAAAGCTCTGGCAAATCTTAGAATAACTGCCCAATGTGCTGCCAGCTCAAGAAGAATGAGTCCTGACCATTAGTTGTTTATCTAAGTCTGGTTTCACTCAGAGTGTGACCACATGAGAGCTTGGGAAGACACTAAGGTAAAATGGAGGGCTACGGAGTGTCCCAGAAGTGCTTGAAACAGATGGACGGCCTGGGGAGCTGAATGCCAGGGGTCAGTCAGCGTGAGGCTTTTTCCCTCTCCCTTTCCTCTCCCAGCTCAGTTAAACTAAGCCGTCTGGGACCAATATGTGCAATACAGGCAGGACTGGGGTGCCTTGCCGCGCCGTGTGGCGCGCGGCCCTGCTTGGCCGGGGCGCTCCGGGCGCAGGCCGCATGGCGCCAGGCGCAGGCCATGTGGGTGTAGGCTGCATGGCGCCGGGCGCGGGCTGCATGGCGCCGGGCGCGGGCCACATGGTGCCGGGCGCAGGCCGCGTGGATGCAGGCTGCATGGCGCCGGGCCGGCCGCGCACGGCACCCACGGGGCCGCGTGGCACCCACAGCGGTGCAGGAGGTAGCGAGGAGCTGCAGCGCACAGGAGGCTTCATTTCTGCAATAGCAATACCTTGTCTGTCTTTGTTATGAGTCAGATGTGGATTCAAATCTCTAAGCTCCCAGGCTAACGTCTTTTTTTTGTTCTTTTCCTAGAACAACTCACTGCTTTTGAACATCGTCTCTTTTCAGGGATAGATTACAAGTGTCTCTGGGCTTACCTAAAATACTCTTTTAGGTATTTGAAGAAGGCACTGCTTCTGATGAATCAGCATTGCCAACTGAAGCAGTCAGTGAAAGTAAGGGAAAGCTGGAGGCTGCTGCTCCTGGGTCAGGGTCTTCCTGGGAGACCCGAGTGTGGCCACTGCTCTTAGCTCGCGAGGTCAAGGAAGAGCTGCCCAGCGCGGAGGTGGTGAAGAGCTGGTTGCAACTCCTGCCTGACGTGATCCTGATGTGAAAGATGTCCTGGCTTATATTATAACCCTGAGATTAAATTTCTGAGTTAATTAGCATGAGGGAAAGAGTGCTTTTATTCTGTTAAAACGTTGGTGGATAGAGCAAAATCTTTGAGATGAAGGCACAGATGGTTGCTGGCTGTAGCTGTATTTGAGTTTGGCGTAAGACGAGTCATTTCAGATTTGAAGGGCAGGTGGCCACATTATTGTAGCACCAAGCGGCTGGCGGGCAGTCTGCTGGCAAGGCTTCTCTTTTGGGAATCTGGAGCTGACACTCAAGCTGAGCAGATGCTTAATAACTGGCTCTACCTTGGTTGAGTTCTTCAGCCATTAGAATGATGACAGCTCTCTCACCCTTGCTGTCTTCAGCTTTTAGCTTTTTTGTTTTTGGTTTTTTTTTGATTCCTTCCTCTAGTTTCCTGGCTGCATTTAGTGCTACCCAGACTATTAGAGGTGCTGTCTGGATTGAGTCTTTCTGGAAATTTGTGTGGGGTTTGGGTAGCTGCTCACCCATCTCTGGATTGCGGCGTGGTTTGACTTTCCCATATCTAATCAGATGAAGGAGCCTCTGGCACTGGTGAGGTGTCTGAAGGACTTTGTTCTCCAGAAAGGAATTCAGACGGATCCCCTCTAGGGACAAGTGCTTGTGAGTCAGTGGTCTGAGCAACTCTGTAGCTTGGGCCTATCCATTCATGTTGGATTTACTGCACAGTTTGGCTCCCTGAATATGGTTCTGAGCCTGTTAGAAGCTCTTTTCAAGACAGATCTGATTCTCCTGGTCCCCAGTCTCTTATTCTTAAGAACTCAAAATTAAAAAAAGAAGAAAAAAAAGTTGAAGTTAGCCCAGCTGTTGGGCACTTTCATTAGTGCATTTTCCTCTGTGTCATTTATCCTGCTTAGTCTTTTGTGTCACGTTGTATCTTGGCTGTGCTTTGGGCCCTGGGACTAGCAGGAGTTGTGTGATGGGAGCCGGCACGGCACGGACAAGGAAGAGTTGTGTCTGTGTGCACGTGTGCTTTGGGGAAGCTGCTCTGTTTGGAAAGCAAATGGATGTAGGAAAAGGGATCACACAGGGGTGTGAAACAAAGTGTGTGCACAAATTCAAACACAGTGTGGTGGAGAGGCAGAAAGCTTAGCTGAAATGCCAGTCATTTCTTTCTGATTCTATCTAGATATTGCTCTGAGGAAGTCAGGGAATGTATCTGGGTAGCTCTTCTGTTCTGAGTGTTGCTCTGTGCTCTGGTGTCTGACAGAGAGGGAGATGCAGGCATCAGAATGCAGGTCATAAAATTGTCCAACTGAAGAAATGGATGTCAGTTTAAATAAGTTCTTTAGATATATCTACACCACCCATTTGCAGAAATTGTGTGTTTATAGTGAATATGATGATGTATTTAAAAAAGAATCTGTATAATTCAAGGACAGATGAAACTCATGTGTTTTAAAAGAGAAGTCGGACTTGTGCCATTTTCTGTGGGAACTGTAGGTAATTATTTTGATGAGTTTGAAATACCCCTGTGTAATACAGGCTTGAAAAGCATTAGAAAGGAAAAAGCATTGCAGTAATCAGTGCTTAATAATGTCACAGTCCCAACCGTTTGTTAGATTCAAAAACTTGCACTGAAAGGAACATCAGGGGGTTAAAAGCAAATTAAGTTAGCCCCTGCATCCTGTATGGTAAGCAGAGATGCTAGATTCATGCTTCCTCATCAGATGAGGATGGGGTCCTCAACTGGCGCTCCTAGCAATGACAGGAACTCATCCTTGAAAATGAGGGAGATGCTCCTGAATGCCTCCTGAGATGGAGAAGTGAGCCCGAGATCTCCCTGCTGACAGTGTAGAGTGAAGATCAGTGAGTGGTTCCTCCCTGCGTCCAGCTCCGTGTGGGCCCAGGAGGCTCCAAGAGCCGCGCGAGAGCCGCGGTGGCCACGGAGCCGAGCAGGGCTGGAGTGCGCGGCGAGGGCAGGGCTGGAGCGCGAGCCGAGGGCAGGTGGCACCTGGGGGTCACTGCGGGCTGCTGTGTGGTCCCTGGAGCTGGGATGTGGGAGTTCTGTGGCACTGAACACGCTCGGCACAGAGGGAGGTGAGCGGAGCTGACAGCTTGCCCACTGCAGGCTGGAGGTTCATTAACAAATCTCTGAGGAGCTCTGTTGAATGGAAGGATATGGCAATTTTCGGGCACTAACTAAACCATATCTGAGGGGTTTTCAGGGGAACTGCCAGAATAACTCCAGGGACATGTCATACGTCTGAGGCCCTGCGTCAAAGCGTAAAAGTAACAGAACATGTTTCCACATTCATTTTCTGGCTGAGAAGAAATGTGGGAAACATGTTCCCAAATAATTAATATTTGCTAAACATAAGCAGCAAAAATCCTTTAGTGGACAGAGATTACCTATAATTTTACACCCAGCACCAATTGCAATATAATTTCAGAATTTATTTTCACTTTAACTTGTAATCTGAACTTACGTTAGTTGTACAGCTAATAGCATTTACTCTGTATGATAGTATGTTCTGAGAAGGAAATGTTAAGTGAAAGTGCTGGGGGGAGTCATCTTCTTAATGCCTTTCCCATTCTTGAATTTCATGGGTGCTGAAGTAGAGGAACTAAAGAGGAAATACCTCGGTTAAAAAGCTTGAGGTCCCATTGAGAAGGTACTTTAAATTGATACAAATTCTTTTCTAGGTACATCTACAAACTTCCTGATTTCTGAGGTACCACCATGAAATTAGTATAAAATTTTACTAAAGGGCTTTGTTACATCTTTGAAATATTTTGAAAATTGAGTATTTGATATATTTTAACCTGATACAGCTAACACAAAAATAATTTGTTTTGTCAATGCTTCCTGGACTAGAATCCCACTTTTTGGTCCTTATCCTAGGTAAGACATCATTTGCAAATTGTGCTTCTTGGGAGGGTGTTTGTAAGGCAAAATCTAACTGTTGAAGGTAACTGTTGCTAAGGTATTAAGGTACTGGTGAAAGTGGAGTGGTTGTCATAGTGACAGTTAAAAATAAATGTGAAATTGTTCTTTTTTTTTTTAATTTTCCAGTCTACTGAAGAAAATTGAGCGGGAAACATGGAGAGAAAGTGGCGTTTCATTAATCGCCACCGTGACGCGCCTGATGGAAAGACTACTGGACTATAGGTGAGTGATTGGCACCGGTCTTGGATCCTCAAAATATTAGCAAAACCTGATAAACCTGATCCTGTGTGAATGGCTGCTGCGCACGGGCTGACCAACTGCCCTGCTCAGGATCTCTGGCTGCAGCTGCTCAGTTGACAGGAAAGTAAAGCAAGCTGGAGAAAAACAGTGGTGTGAAAATTCAGGGGCTTGACTTGGTTTCCTACCAGGAGCATAGGAATTGTAAACAGCAGGTCGGTGATTCCAGCCTGTCTGAAGTCACAGTGCTCGATACACCTAACACCTAACAGTTGTGTAAGTAGAATTCTTGTTGCTGTGTCACTCACGCTTACTGCGAGTGTCATCCTGCAGAGCAGATGTGTACACCGAGATGTGACACCTGGGTGAGGAGCTGGCATCTGACTGTAACACACAAGCAAAGAAAAGAGAAAGAAGAGGCCTCCCTGGGTTATATGAATGGGAGATTAAAGTGTTTTTTCTTTCTCATTTGCAACGTCTGTGTGCAACCTTCCATGTAGTCTTTGTTGCCACAGTCAGTGGTAGCACTTTCTAGAGCTCAAGGGTTTTTTCTTCCCTCATCCTATGGGGGATGTGTGGTAAAACTTGCTACTGCAAATTGGTACCTTCACTGATACCTGATCTCGCTTGAGAGAGGAGCTGTTTTACTTACAAAGAGACTGAACTCTTAGCTTCTGGAAGCCATTCAGTGCTGCTGATATTGGAAGATCAGTTGGATTACAACCTTCAGGGCTGTCAATCCAGTGTCTTTCACATGTGCAAAAAGAAGTGTTTGTAGCACTAGTTGCTATGAAAGTGTTTGAGACAAACTAGTTTGCTTCATATATTCAAGAATCTTTAAAGTTGTTTCAGTTAGCTTGCTGACTAAGCATGTCCATTTTTGTGGTGTTCTTCATGTTAAGGGGATAAACTTGATGCTTTTCTTTATGGAACCTTTGACTCCTTGCTTTCTGTTTTAGGGACTGCATGAAAATGGGAGAAGTGGATGGTAAAAAGATTGGCTGCACTGTTAGCCTTTTGGTTTGTACAATACTTTTTCTTCCTCTTTTTAATGCTGCTTGAGGATTGTCTATTTTACCACCGTATGTGTTTGAATGAGAACTTGCTTCTTGTCAGAGTGGGAGTGGAAGCTGGTAGAGCAGTGCTGCAGCTGGGATCTCTGAGAGCTGTTTAAGGAAGAATTTGGTACACTTGGGAGGTAGCATTTCCTGGCAGTTTATACTTGGGCTCTGAGAAATCTCTAAAATCCTTTTATCCAGTTGGCCTCTCTCCTTACTGGGTAAGTTTCACCAAGTTTCTTCTGAGCTTAATCAGTCTCTGAGTTCATTAAACAAATGCTTTCCCCTTCCAAAGAGGCAACAAAACACACACAGTTTCTCTTTTTTCCTGGCCTCTTCAGTAATTGGCTCTGGTTGGCTCTTACAATATACAAATACCTTCTGAAAACGGTAGGCTATCCATTCTGTACTTTATATGAGAGCCAGAAAAGCTTCTGAGGAGCTTCTCCTATAAAATTAGCACCATTATAGCCATGTGTGCAAAAATTTATTTTTGTTTAGAAGATATAATTTGGTTCTAACCCAGTTTCCACTGACAAGCTTGTTGATTTCCATTAACCTTGAAAAGTTTCAATTTTTAGGGTGATGATTTTTAGAAAGCTGTATTTTTAGCCATGGGAAAAATCAAAATAAGCTTTTAGTTCTGCCTTTTTTTTTTTTTTTTTTTTTTTTTTTTTTTTTTTTTGTCATTGAAACAGTTTGGTGTCATTTCGAAGTAGCAGTTATATATAACAAAATCCAAGATCTCTTCCTTAGGAGAAGTGCTCTCTAAATAGGAATGGTATTTACCACATAGCCATGGAATTGCAGGATTTCTGTCTGTAACAAACAGCACCGACTTAGATGGAGGGAGAAAGTAGCAAATCCTGCTTTCCTCACTCTCAGGATCCCCTGGGGTTAGGCTCATATCAGCGGTGCTTCTATGAAAAGGCTGGAGTAGAGGTGTCTAACACAGTCAGTTCCTTATGCATAAGAATCACCTAACTTCAGTTTGGAAGATGCATTTCTATTGAAGGAACTCTTGTCATCACAGAACTATATGAAAACATTGAAAACTGTATTGAGTAAGTGTGAGAAATTCATTTCGGAGTACCTACCAGGCTTGCTTGGTCCTCATTGTTGCTTGACATTTAATTGATATTTCACTTCTATTAACTTAAAATCACATCAGTCTGTGCAGATTTTTCTCTAGTGCTTTACGCTGTTGTATGACATGATGACAATTAAGTAAAATATGTTTGCATTGTGTGCTTGAATGTTGGCTTTCAAGCTGTGTTTTCTGGGGAAAAACTCCCCTCTCACGTAAGTTGACTTTTTGAGTGATCTGCCCTGCACTAGAGTTCATTCTTTGTATTAGCAGTTACACCTTATGTCTTGAAATAGTTTATTGAAAGAGCACACCAGGCTTTACCACGGCATTAGCACAGGCTGCTCCTCGGCTGTGCCTGGGTGGCCTTGCTAAGCTCGGCCCTTGCTTAGACCTGAGCTGCAGAGAAGGATGAGCTGCTGCGTCCGGCCCGGCCTTGGGGCAGGTGCCAGGGCCCTTGGGGCGTGGGGGGAAGAGCCACAAAGGCCCCTCTAGTGCTGCCCTTGCCTCTGTCTTTAAGCCTGATTTTGTACACTTCTGCATGGCAGATTATGCTGTTTTCAGACAGATAAAAATGAGCACACATGCAGATATATCTCCTTCCATTTTCACAGAAGCATGAGTTCCTCGTGTATGCACTGTGACAGGGAAACAGAAATTTTTGGATTGCAAAGGCATGTGGTAGTCTAAGGAGGACACACTATTACAGAACTATTGATATAGTTGTTTAAGTCAATCATAAAAATACTATTTCTAGTAAAGTGTAACATTTCTAATTTTATGTTTTTATTATATTTTCACAGTGCTTCTCTCAGTCTGTGATTATAACTCACAATTTAGGAAACAGTGGCAGGGAGTAAGAATGCTTTCTGAAAGGGGAAACATTTTGGCTGTTTGCCTGAAGTCCCAGATAGCAAATGACCTATATAATACAACATAAACAAGTTGTTAATGACTAAGGAAGAACAGTGCTGGTGTTTCCTATACATCTCTGTGACCCAAAGCAGGACATCTCTCAAAGTTAGCATGGCAAGCAGGAGGACCAGCTGTATGTCCACGCTGAGCATGACAGCGCTGGACAGCACTACGAGGTTGCATTCCTCTGCCTTGAGCTTGAGGCCTGCAAGTGCATAATGAATGTTTGGAACTGCAAATGCTGCTGTTGTATCCAGTATTTTATTCATACAAAGACCATTAGAAGTTACACATCCAGAAATCTTTAACCCCCTCTAGAAATTCTGCTGTGTAGCTTTGGATATGACTTTAGAATGCAACTTATTTATATTTCAGGCATGCAAGCCTAATTTATGCATCAATTAGTGCTTTTAGGAGGATCAATTAAGGCTGAAGAAATCATATCTTTCATTCAGTTTTATGCTCTTTGCAGCACTGAATAGTTCTTTGTAATGCTGCCAAAGTCCTTCTGGCATTTTGCTGTGACAGAAGAAAGAGTAAGCATACCATACAGTGGATATTCTATTAAAATATGAATTCAAAAGTTAGATTTTAAGTCAATATAAAATATTGTAATTAATTTAATTAATTTAATTAATTAAGTCAATATAAAAGAGGCCAGGGAGGATAATTTTGGATGGTGAAGGAGGTATGTAAGACCAGCCTGATTTTAGTTCTGTCAGGTTCTTCCACTAACATCATATGAAATTTAACGAAAACAAAAAGAACTTTCAAGAGTTCACAAAAACACATTTATGTATTTTTACAATAGTGTATTTAATGTATTGTATAGCCATTATCCTAAATTATTTACTAGATTTCATGACTAAATTCAATTTTATTGCAGAACTTTTACAAGACTGAACTGAACAAAGAAGAGATGTATATTCGCTATATTCATAAGCTCTATGACCTACATTTGAAAGCACAAAACTTTACAGGTAATTGAATGCAAACTACTAAAGCTCTATAGGACTAGACTGTGATATATGTACTTTTGCAGAACTGCAGGCTGCAACTTCATGGAGGACATAGAGGCAAGAGCTGAATCTCCTTGCTGGGTTTCTCACTCGCATGGGCTCTCTCCCACTCACCCACCCATCTTCATTTCAGCCCCACATCTCTACTCGTCGCTGTACCGTGTGGAATGTAAATGACTGCTGCTGCTATAGGCTGCAATGAGGCTGGCATATGGTCACCCAGGAAGAATGAAGTTTAAAGGAAGCTTTTGAGTCAGCTTGGGCATATTTGAGCCCACATAGCTTTTTGCAGTGCTGATGGTTAACTTCTTGGTGTGCTTCCTCTGCATAGCTGTTTCAGAATATAAACTTTTAAGTTTAAATAAAAAGAAAGGGAAGATTCTTATTACTTATGATGAGACACAGACCTGAAAGTCTTAACCAATGAAGGACTTTGATGTCTTCTTGAATCATGATGTACCATATTGACAGTCCAATTTTCCTTTACTGTTGTCCAGTACTGCTTGGTACAGGGCAGAGTATTATTGCTTAAATGAAGAAATAAGATGATAATGTGCATATCTGTTCCTCACACAGCATGGGGGGGCACTTTTGCATAACTGCATGCTATCAAGAATTGCAGAAGTGTGTAGAAGTCACTGTCTATTTAAATTAAACATTTTATGGTTGCCAAAATGTTTAATTGCCCTTGTAATACCTCCATCCTTTCCGCAGTGAGTACAAGTGCAACTACACGTGTTCAGAATCCCTACAGCATATCTTCCTTCTTAGAAGTAGATCTGTTAAGCAGTGTGCAGTAGTAGCTAGGCTTATGGTAGACAATGCCCACAAGGAATTTCCTTATACCCTACTTTTTCCAAAGTTCAACAGAAAAATCCTGCACGTGGAATTCCCACGTTCCCTTTGCGATCCATGCGTGTCAAGTCTAAACTAGAGAAATCCAAAGAAAGGATTTTAATTTCCTCATATTACCTGGGATTAGTGAGCCAGAAGAGTTTTGACAATCAGTATCTGTCACAACTGGCTTTTGTGATAGAAACTGTAAACTGTCCTGATTTTGCTTAGTAGTTCTTTGTAACTTGCTAAGCTCTACTGAGCTCTCTTCACAGTGGCTCCTGGTATGGGTTAGTTTGCCTTTCAGCATTTAGGAGAGCCTAAGCTTTAAGTCTTCTATTACTATCCATTCTGATTTTAGCACTTGCTCAAAATGTTATCTCAAGGATGTTATTGCCCAAGTATTTATTAGTAACATGTGTGATTTTTCCATTCTTTGCCATGATAGATCCTATGACTTGCATTTTTTTGCCATGAGAGCCTTAAAAGAAGTTTGGCTCATATCCATGGCAAAAGAATAGAGGACAGTCTTTCTACTAGAAAACAGATTCATGTAGTCCCTTCTCTTGCCTTATCAATATTACTGTTTTATCAGTTAAAACAGAGTGAACTTTTATAAAAGTGACCAATATCAAGTAACTGGAGATAGGTAAAAAAAGTCTCCTTACCAGTATTCTTGCATGCTGTACCTGTATTTCCTGAGCTATACTGGTTCAGTCTAGGGATAAAGCCAGCTTGCCCTTAGAATAATTGTATTTTCTCTCCTTTCATGATATGATTTACCAGACTGCTTCTAATAATTCTCTGGTGAAAAATAGGCTGCTTTTTAATATAAAACCTAGCTGCACATCTTTCTTCACCCAGCGCTCAGTTACAGCTATAAATTTTAACTCTCTTGAGGATGAAACATAGTCCTTAAATGCTAGTTGCTTGTGCGTGCTCTCAGTCACCTGCAAGTTGCAAGAATATTTTTGTTACACAGTCTTGGGAGTGCCTGTTTCTTGAATCTTTCTATATAAATTGAATTTCCCACATCCCATGACAACCTGGTTTCTCTCCTCCTGTTCTTCTGATGCGCAACCAATAGTTGCCTCTGCTAGCGGTGTCGCTGTTGTTGTTTATTGCATTGGCCACTGCTGGGCAGAGAGATCTTTTGTCCACTCCGGCCATTCTTGTTTTATGTACATTGCATATACTTTTATGACAACCCTAAGCATAAGAAATGAAAAAGAACATGACAGGAAAATCTGCCACATGTAAAGAATGATTTATTAACTCAATGAAAAATTATCGATGTGCAAACTTGCAGATTT
Source organism: Nothoprocta perdicaria (assembly GCF_003342845.1). Lineage (NCBI taxonomy): Eukaryota > Metazoa > Chordata > Aves > Tinamiformes > Tinamidae > Nothoprocta > Nothoprocta perdicaria. The sequence goes on from NW_020455449.1 coordinate 563,939, forward strand.
TGAACCTAAAATTGTAGCTTGAAGCTACGACATTATCCAGGCAGAGTCTGAAAATTATGTGCTGCTAAACTTAAGGTTAGCTGCACAACTTCAGCTTCTCTCCTTTGCATGTTTATATTATAGTGCAGTCTTTAATTATGTTTAAATTGATTTTAATGAATGTATTTATTTATTTACAGCTGATTTTAATTAATTTATTGAATTAATTACAGCTGATGATGCTGTTTTCTCTCATTTGGTGCTCAGATAGTGCTGTGCTCACCAGCTGAGCAGTCATTCTGGGTATTTTGCCTTTGCATCATGTGGTACCTTGCATTCCTGCCTCCCATCAGTCTAACCCTTCTGATTGAGAGTTACATGATATTCATCTTCACATGTCCACCAAAGGCACGCAGGGAGTTGATTTAAAGTATTTTTTGAAATAACTTTATTTGCTCTGAGCTCAAATTGCACCCTGCTTAGCATTTTATAGCACTGTGCTCAGAGCACACGCTCCACGTACTTCAGCTGCAGCAGTGATTTTTCACCACAGATTTTTAAACTGGACACATAAAAAGAACTTTACAGTTAGAAAAACCTCTGTATTCTTGGTTTAAGGCAACTTAAAGGACCAATAGGAACTCACATGGCAGAGAGAGGAGTGAGATATTGCTATGTAGGGCAAGATTTAGCCACTCCAGCATAAAAGCTACATTATTGCATTATAGTGATCTTTTGCTTTACGTGCAACCTCCAAAACCTTTGATAAAATAAGCCCTGAAGGCAACTTCTTGCAACACAACCCATCTCCAGAGCGTGGCCCATGTTTAGTGCTGAATGGTGCAGAGTGCCCTGTGTGAGCAGAGACCCAGGCTGTGATCACTAACTTGGAAGACCATAAAATGCCGACGTGCTGCTGGCCAGCTCGAGCAGTCACCACTGGTATCCATTCTGGTATTTCTTCCTTGGCTGACAGTTGACCTTACAGAGGAGAAGTTCCTTAAATATTAGTTTTATTGTACAATTTCTGAGGAATTTTTAAGCTAAGTTGAAAGAATTAACAACCGGATAATTCCTAGCAACTGTGATCTAAAGATTACTGCAGTGGTCAGCAGCGGTTGGTTTGATTCCTTCCAAAACTAAGAAAAAGATGAGAAATTTTCCATGTGTAATTGTCAGTTATTTTCTATGGTAGAAGTACAGTTTTCTATAGTAGAAGAATGTGAGGGCTCAGTTGTGAGGGGTTTGTTCCACTTCTGGAAAGAGTGGGATCTGTTAAGCACAGACATGGCTCTATTTCACTGCCATCCCTAACCAGTTTTGCACTGTGTCCTCTAGTCCCTTCTATCCTCCTTTCTCTATTTCTTTAATGATATTCCTCATATTCTGGGATCTCCATCCAAAACCAGATCTGCTCTCTCTATTCTATACTTGAGATAATGCAAGTACCTAATACAAAGGTGCATCTCCTCAAGAGTATTCACGTTTCCACTGACTGTATTTGGCAGCTTCATTTGTTTCATGGTGCTGTGCCATAACTTGCCTTGCAGAGGCTGCCTACACGCTCCTGCTGTACGATGAGCTGCTGGAATGGTCGGATCGGCCCCTGCGGGAATTCCTGAACTATCCCATGCAAACGGAGTGGCAGCGAAAGGAGTATCTCCACCTGACCATCATTCAGAACTTTGACAGGGGAAAGGTAAAGCAGCCTTGTCAGCTCTTCAGGAATTTGGGGGCAGTGGCGTGGCTTTCCTTTTCGTTTACCAGCACAGTGTTTGGCACTGCCTGGTTAAGCAGTTACTTAAGTACTTAGCGACACAGTAGCTCCCTTCTAATCCCATCTTTCTATCCTACAAATATTGTACACTTATATCTGAGAATAATTGGCACTTACCTAGCAATTCTCTTTTTAAGTGTTAAAACACTAGTCAAAAGATAGCAGAATTTCTCCCAGTTTAAATGGTGGTGAAAGTTAGTTATATAAGGAAAGAAGCTTATCAAATTCACACACTTGACTGAGTGGAGGATAAAATTCAGGGACCCTATGAGGTTTGTATCTATATCTGTTGTATCTTGTGGCAACTGAAGTATCTCTAAAAAGGATTTTATTTTGTTGCCAAGGGGAGAGGGGTGTCACATTTACAGAGGAAAACCCTGTAAACCTGCATTTCCTAAACCTGCACAAACCCCTGCATTTACAGGGGTTCATTGTCCTCTCTGAGAATGCTAATTCTCATTTAAGCAGGAATAATTATCCCATAGTCTAAAATTTTATATGCCCTTTGCTGATAAACAAGCGATTAATTCCAATTTTGTATAGATAGGATGAACCATATATGCCTTATAAATGTAATGCAACTCATGTTATTATTAGTTTTGTCAGGAACTGCCTTACAGATTTTAAATTGTATGGTGCAATAACATATTTTCCAATCAGAATGCTTCTAAGGAAATTGAGGTTATGTTAATACGTTTTAAAGGTGAAGTTCCTCCTCTGTTGAATCTATCCTGTATGTTGTATCAAAGGAGATGTGCATCATCATCCTGGCAATAACTGCCTTGCAGTGATAGTCCTGTCTTGGGAGAATCATTTATTAGGTCCCTCAATATATTTTTGATCCTTCAAGGTACCTGCCACTCTTAACCAGCAGCTGTCAATGTGTTTAGTGGACAGGATGCTCAAGTATTTTCCATTACTGGAAATATTTTGTCAGTATAGAAAGAACAGAGTTTGAATCATGAATTCCTGAAGAGTCTCTGAAGTTGCTGAACACCTTTTACTGGCTTGTTTGCAGTGCTGGGAAAACGGCATTATTTTATGCAGGAAAATTGCTGAGCAGTACGAGGGCTACTATGACTACAGAAACCTCAGCAAGATGAGGGTAAGGTGCCGGAGTGCTCTGTTATCCTTCAGACACCCTAAAGCTTGCTTTATTTCTTTTTAATCTGGATTCTGAAATATTGCTTAGAAAAATAAGTCTTTAGGTTTGGCTTTCCCACCCTTTCTTTTACGTATATTTGTTTCTTGTAACAAAAGTTATAAAAACAGTCTGAGCTTTTTGAAGAAACATAGAAAATCTTACTGCTGTGTTTGTACACAATTCCTGCACACACACAGGAATTCTGTGTGTGAGCTCACTTTCCTTTGTTTCTCTGGTTTATCCAGGGAACATGCTCTGCACAATCCTTTCCTAGGAGCAATGACATGTTTTGGCAATTATAATTGCAGTTACGCAGACAATTACATTGCAGTTATAGTTGTGAAGAAACAATTTGCAAACAAGCAAAATACGACTTTGTGATTCTTTGTTCTGTTCATTACGTGACAATGCATTCTATTTAAAAACACCTAACAAAACCAAGCATTTTCTGACACAGGCTTTCTTCTTTTTCTGTCACTTTGAGAGCTCTAAGCGTTGCTGCTTTGTTTTTTCTTCCTGTTACTGTATTTCAAACAGAATCCAACCCTCTCTTTGTGTTTGTCTCTCTTTGATGGATTTCATTTTACATGTTACAGCTGCCTCTATCCTCTTCTCTTCTTTTCTCTTCTTTTCTCCTGCATGGGGGATGTTTGCTGGGGGTACGGACTGATTTGTACTTAATCCTGAGCTGCTTAACAGCGTGATGCAAAGTTCTCAGCACAGAGCTGCACTCCCTGTCACTGATCTGCTTACCCAGTGTATATTTAGCTCTCTCAATGGCAGGGCACAAGCACAAGCAAACTGACTCTCAGCACGTGAATAAGAAAAGAGAAATTGCTTATACCTGTCTAATTAATTCTATTAATATATATGTGTTCAAAGTCGTAAATATCCTTCCACTATAACATGCCACTGCTGTTAATCTGCTTGAGAAAGGAAATGTGTTGAAAAGCAGAAGGGGAGGGTTCTCGTTGCAGTTTAGACTTGGCAGTAATGGAGTTGTCAGCAATAGCTGCCGTGGCGCTGAGACTGGGTTTATTTCCTACCATTACTACAAAAATATTCTCAGAGAATGTTTTGTTGAAAATTTATCACCACAAAAAAGGAGACTTTTTACCACTTCCATTTATCGTTAAAGAACTATGCTTGTTATCATTAACCTTTTACCCTGTTAGTATAAGTGTTTCATAGTTAATGTTCATTTCTAAATACTTGGTAGTTTTAAAGTCACTGGTAGGTATAAATGTTTATTCTGAACTACTAGAGACTTTTAGTTCTCAGTGTTACTCAGGTGCACTGCAGTTGCAGTGGTGTGGAGCAGGGGGTGAAACACCCTCCTTTTTGTAGCAGCTTAAGGTAAAAATAAGACTTGAAATTATTATTTGCATTTCTTCTCAATCTTACCCAGATGATGGAAGCCTCCCTATATGATAAAATTATGGATCAACAGCGTTTGGAACCAGAGTTTTTCAGAGTTGGATTTTATGGGAAAAAGTTTCCATTTTTCTTGAGAGTAAGTGAATTGAAACTAAACATGTTGGAATAATTTTGCGCTTCGTGTTACCATTTGTTATCATTCTGCCTACTTGAGAATTTGCTCATACTGTACACAAGTTCTTCTCAGATAAGAAATGGGAAATTTAGTGTGTTAGCTAATGAAATCTAGTTCTGTTTTCAGGAAGGGGGAGAAGGTGCCTTCTGTGAGTCATGGAGGAATAGTGGAGAAAAAGATGCAGACTTCCAGAGTGCCACATAAGCATAGGATTCATGTTTGTGCTGGAAATAAGGTTCCCAAGTTCCAGTTTTAAAAACAGTTTACAAATTCAACACCCAGAGTTTCATTGATTATCAGTGTTCTTAAGCTGACAAGATACATGATGATTATTCTTAAAATTATTTTTCAGATTAATTAATAGACTTAAAAAATAATTTATTGCAATGTAGGTACACCAGTGTAGGTATAGCCCTTTTCAATCACAGCATGTATATGCTGAAATAAACAGTGGGGCAGAGTTATTTCATAATTTGTCCCAGCCACTCTGTTGAACTCGGAAGTTGTTCAAGTGCTTGTGAAAGCCTCGTGCCTGCATCCCCTGTTCCCCCTTGCACAGTGCTGCACTCTGCACTGTGCTGGTTATCCTCTTGGGGGCAGGACTGATCTGGTCTTCTTGCTGCAGCCAGCTCCCCTTGAAACACAATCCTAAGCTCCTCTTCCAAAGGTCGTTCAAAGAAGTGATTGAGCAACGTTGTCTGTATGGTGGAGACCTAAAAAGCCCTATTTTTCTCTGCCTCTGTGGCAATTCAAAATGATGCCCCAAGTCAGTATGATGGGTACCTACTTTTCTATAATTTTCTGCAGAATAAACACTATAGCATTTGGAAAAATTATAATTTTCCCAATTCCAAAAGCAATTGGAAAATGAATTTTTGAAATGATTTTTATTTTTTAATCTTCATATTTTTATTAAATAAAGCATAACTATTTGTTTTTTCCAGAGATTGTTGAATAAAATACATTTCAAATGATAGAATTTCCTTTTTCTTTTAACTGATCTTATTTTTTTCTTCTAGATTTCTTGTTTTCATCCTTGTCTTTTTTCTTTTTTAAGAGAATTGCTCAGAAAGTCTTTATTTAAGTGCATGCCTTTGCATCTAATTAATGATACCCAATTATTTTCACATAACTTGCTCGCTCTCTCTCTTTTTTCCCCCAGAATAAGGAATTTGTTTGCCGAGGACATGACTATGAGAGGCTGGAGGCCTTCCAGCAGCGAATGCTGAACGAGTTCCCACATGCCATTGCTATGCAACATGCTAACCAGCCAGATGAGACCATCTTTCAGGCAGAAGCACAATGTATCCACATCATCACAAGCCCATGCTCTGTGGTTGCCTTGTCTGCTTTTAAAAAGCCTAGGTACATATATAGCCAGTATGACCCACCATGTGCCTCCACTAGAAGAAGTGGTAGGGCAGAATTTCCACATCATTTGCCCCAGACACTCTTATTTGGTTTGAATTTCACTTCATTTCATTTAAAAAATCCCTGGTAGATTATTAAGATTCTTACTTGAAACACAATTACCTGCAGAACTATGACAGCTGTGATAATAGTGTCAGATCAATTACAATCGTTTGAATTCCTAAATACAATATTAGCGTAACATTCTTATGACTGAAATATATTTCATTCAGTCTTTTATTTCATGTACAATCCCATTTAAATAGATTTTTTTTAAAAAATAGATTTTTTTAAACCAAACAATATAAAGAAATTCTAGATCATCAAAAGTCTGTTTCCCAGTTTCCCTTCCTAAGCCGTTAATAGTCTAGGAGATTTTAATGCTGGATTCTTTTTAAAGAGGTTTTTACTCTGCCATGCTCCAGGAGTCTATGTGCTTTGCTGCTTTGAACGAGGTAGGGTAGCCTTAACTCTTTACGTGTAGATCTGCAGATCTATGCGGTGACACCAATTCCTGAAAATCAGGAAGTCCTGCAGAGAGATGGCATTCCGGATAACATCAAGAGCTTCTACAAAGTGAATCACATTTGGAGGTTCCGCTACGACAGACCATTTCACAAAGGCACCAAGGACAAGGAGAATGAGTTCAAGGTAAAGTCACCACACGCTTTCCTAAACTGATGGACTTAAGGGTTTGTTTGTAGCTTCAGTTACAGCTGTGTTATTTGACTAGGTGGAGTATAACAGATTTGTGACAAATAGGTCAGACTTAACTGTTTTACTTCTCATTGTAATTAAAGTAGTAAGGAAAATACACCAGAGACAGGAAGGTCGAGGAAATAGGAAAGCAAAATGTACATACTAGTTTTTGCATCAGCTGAAGGCAGAAGAGCCCGGAGAGATCGGAACAGCCTTAAAAAGTTGCTAAAGCGGCTGACACAAAACTGCTGAGGAGGCAGCATGGGGTGTAGATGCAGCAGTCCAAGTTTCTCTCTCCCCAGGGTGAGGGAGAGGCAGTTTTGACTGAGCTACAGCACATTGTTCTGCTGCTGTGGCATCCAGACCACAAGTTACCTCTGACCTTGGACTTGAACTCAGAGCAAAGCAGTAATTCCTCCCTAGTGCATAAATGACTTCTGTTTCTCCTAATAAACTGAAAATTCCTTACACTTTTATTGTATAGTTCTAATTCTGATTACACTAAATATACTTAAATTCTGTCAACAGCTCCTTTGCTACTTATATGCATGCAGATAATCAAAGATATTGCCGCACTGAGAACGTGTAGTTTGAAAGACCTGTGTCATATATCCTGGTATTCAGACATATGAAGTTAATTATCCCATGGATACTATTATTATAAAGCAAAAGATAAATATAACAAATTAGCTTAATTAAATCACCACTGTCCTCCCATTAAAGCTTCAGGCTTTATTTTAATTGTACAGCTTGTATATATTTGTGTAAGACCTAATATGTGTTTTGAATGAAACTTTATCCTGACTAAAAGTAGTGTTGGTTTATCATTTTACATACCCCTTGCTTGTGCAAAGTGTTTTATATTATTACATTTAAGTATCACATCAGCCATTCATGTTGGATTGTCAAAATACCTCCACGCTGGAGAGCTGGTCACCCTTTGCCCTAAAGCTGCTCTTATGCTTCTTAATTCTCTCTCTTCTCTGTTACTATCTCCGAATGCAAATAAGAAAAGCTGATTTATTTGTGACTGGCAATGAGGGGACAATGTATAGTATAGAATAACACATCAAAAAAGGACAGCAGAAATGGCAGAATTTAATGCGTAGTAAGGAAATCCTAGAAAGTTAAGAGGGGAAAAATGTGCATATCTTCCAGGGGAGACGTTTTGGTAGATATTAGGATGTTTTTTATGTGCTCTTTTGCTTAAATAAAGGCATTCAAGAAGAAATCTGGGACTAATTATAAAAACTATACAGATAAATTAAGATGTCAGCAAGTAGTTACTGCTCTCCTTCTAAAAGAGAAATTTGGAAATTTTGTTTTAATGTATTATAGAGCCTGTGGGTGGAGAGAACCACCTTGATCTTGGTGCAGAGCTTACCTGGAATATCTCGTTGGTTTGAAGTGGAAAAGCGTGAAGTAGTGAGTATAAGATCTTTGATATGAATTGATTGCAATAAGTATTGTGCTCTGATTTGCTTTCTTTTCCATATGTTTTCTGAGGAAAACTAAGGTTTGTTACCCATACCTAGTTTCTTTGAGCAGATTTTTAATCTGGCTACCTATAAGCTATTTACAAAATATTTTGAGTTGTCTAATTTCTGTTAACTAAAAAAAATATTTTCAAGAAGATACCATAATGATCCGTGTAAACAGCTGACGATAAGAAGGTGAAAACCATAATGTGCAGTTACAAGGTGACTAAAGGCAACACAATGTCAACAAATTGCTTTCCTAAAATGTAAGAACTCTAACATTTAATACTTAGCACACACAGATATTCTAAATTTGGCATATTTTTCAGTATTCTGAACAAGGAAACCCTCTCCAAGCCGGGCTACTATAATCAGCTCCCCATGGGGGTCAATGTTTGCCGTGAGCTGCTCTGGTTCCCTGCATGGACACGGGGGGAGCTTCCCACGCGGAGCTCTCCGCACCAGAGCCCAGCACAGCAATCTGCTGCTCACACACTGCTGTTTTCCCCTGTGCCTTTTTGTCACTTCTGCAGAAAGCTCTTGAATAATCCTGAAATGTTCTCTGAGGAGTGTTCCTGATCTGGTGAGCTCTCAAGAACTGGCCAAGTTCTGAGCCCAGGAGCACAACCGATGCAGCTATTCTCCTTCCTGACACACCTGTATAGTCTTCTGTAGGTACTGAGCAATCCTGCAAGGTCAGATAATCTAGAAGAAAAGGGAAGGGAAGAAAAGGTTGTTTCTTTTGCTCTCTGATTATATGATAAAACTAATTAGATTATGTGATAAAATCTGTTCTCAAATCTTTTAGAGTAGAGCCCAAGTGAAAAAAGCCTTTCCCAAGTGAAAAAGATCTGCTCAAATATTCTAGAACCTAGTATAACCTTGCTTCAAACTGCCTTTAATAAATGTAGTAATTTAACTAAAGATTAAACATGTTTGCAATGCTCCTTACTCCCTTTTCAGATAGAAATGAGTCCTCTTGAGAATGCTATTGAAGTCTTAGAAAACAAGAACCAGCAGCTGAGGACACTGATTAGTCAATGTCAAACTCGACAGATGCAAAATATTAACCCTCTCACAATGTGTCTAAATGGAGTGATTGATGCAGCAGTTAATGGTGGAGTTGCTAGATACCAAGAGGTAAGAAATTTATTTAGAATACATTTATTAAAATCTATTTTAAGGTCTCTGATTCTTTCTTGTACAGAACATGCTCTGTGCATTGAGGACAAACTATTACATCAGTAATATTCTTAATGATATATTATTTCCTTTACTTTTGCCTGAGGTCATGTTAAATATGTTTAATAATAAAGCTGTTACGCCACAGATTTTATAGTAAGATTCCTCAAGTGAGAAGCATATTGATAATTTCCTTTACCTGTAGTGGACAGTGATTTATTTTTGTCTGTGAAATATTACAGCAGCATAATTGCAATTAACCTTATTGCTCTCCCTCCTTTTTATTTGAACGTTTTTTCAGTTTCTTTTTAGGTCAGAAGATAGCTCTGGCTAACCAGCCCTTTCCTATTGCATGCTGGCATTCTAGGAAATTTAATTCTTAACACAAAAGGGTTATTTCAAAGAGTCACTCTTCTAAATTTTTCTTTTTTTTTTTTTTCCTCCAAGTTTTATGAGAAAAGCTGTTTGCTAGAAAAGTCTAGTGAGAATTAATGCATGTAATTGAGAAATACCTAATTTCCATTTGCAGTGCTAGGCTTGTGCTGAAAAGTGGTTGCTGATTATTGTAATCATTGATTCACCCTAAAAAAACCTTGCATATCTGGGGTGCTGTGTTCCCACAAAGTAATTTTGATCAAAGAAAAAAGAAAAGAGGAGTATTTTTTTCTAGCCCAGCTTGCTGTCCTTCTTTCCCCTCATAGCATTATGAGATACTTGAGCCTGGCTGTTTCTTCTCCATTGAAATTTAAGTCAGGTTGAATAATGTTCCGTGCAATGTCTCAAAGGTAAAATTACTGCAAGATTCAGTGTTTGCTCTACAGTGCTAAATTTGCTAAAACTGCATCTAAATGAATCCCCGGAACATTGAGTCCACTGCAGCATTAGGATCTCTTGTCAGCAGCGGAGCAGCGGAGCAGCAGTGTGAAATTGTGGGCCTGGGGCAGGGCTCTAACACGTGTGATGTTTCCCCGCTGCCTTTGGCCAACAGCAGCAAAGCTGCTCAGACAGGAGAGCCCCACAGAGGTGGCCCTGGAGCGAGGGGGTCGCGTCGGCCCCGGATCTGCTCCCGGGTACCCCGGTCCCAGGGAGGTCAGGCCTCGCTCTGGGGTCTTTGATGGAGGGTTGTCGCATGCCCCTTCCTCCTTTGCTGCAATTCTCCATCTCCTTTTTAAGTTCTTGTGTTTCCTTCCTGTTCCTCTTGCATCTGTGTCCTTTTGGCTAGATAGATTTATGTTCTGTTCTGTGTTGTAAGCATCAAATTCATACTGATACCTGTGGGTGGGAATTTTTTTCCTCTTCTATTTCACTTTCATTCTGTTTGTATGTCCCCTGTTCAGTCTCCTGAAAGAAATTTCTTATCTCCTTTCTTATCTCCTTTCTTCCTTCCACGTGTTCCTTTGTGCTTCTGTTCATCCATGTGTTTCACTTGCTTTAGCCTTCTCTCCTGTACAAAGCTGATAACTCCATCGGTCTTGGAGCTTGTGCTCTGAGGTGAACACGGTCCTGTCTCCAGTGATACCCTCCTTTCCTTCTCATAGCTTTGCAACTTGAGGTATAGCACTTAGCAAACACGTTCTTTGGCCAACTGCTGCCCTTCTGAGTCCCTCCTTTTATTTTTATCTTCTTTTTCCACCCCCGCTCCTCCAGCAGCCATCTCCAGCTATCCATCCCTTTTGCTGATATTCCACGTGTTACTTCATCTGTGTCTTTCTCTGGTGTCAGTACAAGAGCAGATCCCAGGAAAACCTAGAGACACTATAGTTATCATGCAGTACCTATACCTGTGCTAAAAAAGGCAATGACTTTATCTGAACACTGCTGGAAAATCAGGAATTGTGCTTTGTGCCCAGGAGCACCCCTCATTTTGTCCTTTCTGCTATAGAATATATTTCAGCTTTCTGCTGCTTTTTTTGCTACAGGAGTCAAGGTACTTTCATGTTTAATTAGTGGAAACCATGAGTTCTAAGAACATTAGTGGATTTAATCAGATTCTTATCTTTTTTTTTTCCCTTAAATACTGAGGATTTTGTTTAACGTTAGATATTACATCTCTGAGTCACATTACAGATCTGTATAATTCTCAGCTGAAAACTGATGCCACCTGCTTGGAATTGAAAGAACACTGAGCTTGTAGAGGAGAAAAATATCAGTTGGCAGAAGTTTGAGATTTGGGATTTTTAGTGAGAAATATCAGAGGGCTCCTTCTTAGTGTTTGAACATGAAGTCTTGTAAGTCTATTGATCTAAAGCGAAAGGACCAGATGAAATAAGTGTTTTTCACAGCAGTGTTGGGAGCTGAATCATGATACACTTGTCTGCAGATCCACTCCTACCCCTTATTTACAAGTGATTATGCGTGGCAGAGATTTAGCAGGTGAAGATGGATGAAGGATCTTGTAAGAGGTGTTCGAGAGAAACACTAAGGCAAGCGGAAAAGGAAAACATGGCACAAAGTAAAGGGTGTTACCCCCTCAGCCGTATGGATGTGGAACGATGTCTCTGTACAAGTAGCACTCTACAGGAGAACTTTGGTTAAAATGCAGTGTGATAAAGTCTGGAGTTTCCTTTGCAAAAAAGAAGGCAAGAAATGCTGTAAATGCTGTATAATGCTCCTGTAGGGTAACATAGATGCCCTGGTGAGAAAGATGCAGCCATGAACAAAAAGGGGATTGCTGTATCCAGGCCCTTACTGGTGGGTAAAATGCCCCAGGATATTATGGCTGGTACAATTTGAGCATTGGAGATGGGATGGAAGGACAAGTGTGCTTGTGGATGTTCCTGGATGTTGTTCAGATGCTCTTGAAGCAAATGTAGGAGGCAGCAGTGCCCTGGTGGCCAAGAAGGCTGACAGGATCCTGGGGTGCATTAAGAAGAGCGTCTCCAGCAGATCGAGGGAGGTGGTCGTCCCCCTGTACACAGCCCTTGTGAGGCCACATCTGGAGACTGTGTCCAGTTCTGGGCTCCCCAGTACAAGAGGGATGTGGAGCTGCTGGAGAGAGTCCAGCGCAGGGCTACCAGGATGATCAGGGACCTGGAACATCTGCCCTATGAGCAAAGGCTGAGAGAGCTGGGTCTGTTCAGCCTGGAGAAGAGGAGGCTGAGGGGGGACCTGATCAGCGTGTATAAATACCTCAAGGGAGGCAGTGAGGAGGAGGGGGGCGGCCTCTTTTCAGTGGTGGGCAGGGATAGGACTAGAGGGAACGGCCACAAGCTGAGGCACCAAAAGTTTCACAGGAACTTAAGGAAACACTTCTTGACAGTGAGGGTGGCAGAGCTCTGGAACAGGCTGCCCAGGGAGGTTGTGGAGTCGCCTTCTCTGGAGATCTTTAAAACCTGCTTGGTTGTAGCCCTGTGCCCCGTGCTCTGGGTGATCCTGCGTGTGCAGGAGGTTGGACTAGAGGACCTCTAGGGGTCCCTTCCAACCTTAATGATTCTATAATTTTGGAAAGCAATGTTGTTGAGAATTATTTAAAACATAGTTTGTGTTAACAGTGAATAAGAAGATACTAATCAAATAAACATTTCTAGTACAGTAGCTTAAAATTCCACACAGTTCTTAAGATGTCTTTATAGCAGCATAAAATAAAGGATAATGGAGCTTCTAATAGGAAAAGGCAGGAAAAATCTAGCTCTATATAATTATTGAAACGCCTGCACTGCAGTTAATGGAGAAGAGGTTTTTAGTTCAGGTGACCTTTGAGTTGTTTCATTTCTGATTTGCAAGTTTCCAGACTGGATTCAGGATCTGTCCTGGATGTTAAGCTATTGCTGAATTCCACTTCAAGAATGGTTCCATTTTAGTTGCCTGTGCTCTCCAACAGCGTGGAGGTGAATGCTTATTTTACATGTTTTAGTATCATCTGCTGCAATAGAAAGAAGTAGGAGCTTTTGTTTTGCAAATAGCATTTAAAAATCGGTGTGATGTATTTTAACTCACTTTATGTGATGTTTGCAATGGTATTGTTTCCTGCATAGGCATTCTTCATCAAAGAATATGTCTTGAACCATCCAGAAGATGGAGAGAAGATCACGCGCTTGAGAGAGCTGATGCTTGAGCAGGTAGAGTGAGGGGGGGAAAAAACACCGAGTAGGTGGCCTGACCAGCTGGCCTGACTCTAAATAAAATGTGAAATCTGGAAGGATAATTCCCCAGGGGTCTTCAGTACTCCACATAGGCGGAAACTTCCTATATAAGCTGGAAGCCTGTTTATATTCTACCTGGTCTTTTTTATGATAACCTATAGAAACTTCAAACTAATATAGATTAAGGGTTGATCAGGAGGCAAGGTGTGGCCTTATGATGACAAATACTTGTACGGCATATTTTGTCAGCTACTGTAAGATAGACATTATTTTTACCAAAATGTTCAGCATAATTAAAAACAAATGCAAAAATCCCATGTCTTCATGCAGTAGGAAAATTTTTAATGCCTGCATATACCAGCAACTATTGTCAGAAATCAAGTGATGAACAGTTGTGTTCTATGGTTTCAATGATTTTTGTGTTACTTTATTTCTTCTCTTTGCCATAGTCATTATATTTTGAGTATATCCGGTAGAATTTGCTAAATAAAATGGAAATCAAAAATAAATGAACTGCATAGATTATGATGGACCTAAGTGAAATGTAGGTCCTAGGAATGTTTCTATTGCATTAAAACCAGTATATTTTTATTTGGCTTTCATTTTCCTGTGTTTCACCGAAACAGAAAGACTATAAAGGGGTTGGTTTGGTTAAGTAACAAGCTAAATGACTAAATTGAAAGTAGTTAGTTCTTTTAGATATAAGACTCTTTCAAACCAAATAATTTCCAAGTGGAAATTAAAGGAGAACATTTCAAATTAGACTTTGGGAAAACTCAAAGTGGAAGGTTTCTGTCCCCTCCGCCCAGTGAATGTCAGGCCACAGAAACTAGAACAAGGTAATTCAGCCACAGGGCAGGGGCTGCAGAAGAGAATGGGAAGAAGACCCCAACTCAAAGCAGTAGCAACTCAAAGGAAGGGGAGATTGCTGGTGATCCAACCAGAAACATGATTATTCACAGCTAGAAGGTCTACCAGCACCAATTATAAAATGTCTGCATTTGGAAAGGATTAAATAATTTTTTTTGACTAAATAGTTGTGCTGAAATATTTCGGTATTTATTAAAAGGCATTTACCTGTCTTTGAAATTTCAGCATTCTGCATACAGCAAACTCTACAATGTATAGTAGGTACTCTGGTTAGAATGTTGGGTTTTGGCAAGGTAAAATTCTGTTTTTCATCAGTGTTGTGATATCTTTTGATCAGATTAACTGAAGGGACAGATCTCCTGCAAGTTTAAATCATAACAGGTTCATTGATTTCTCTTTCATTTGTATAGTGTATGGTAACTGACACCTCTGTTTCAATTTTTCAAGCTATGGTTAATCTCACTAACACTTGCAATTTAAAATTGGAATTAGTAACTTTCCGTGGGGAAAAAAAATTGAGTTGCAAGCAATATCAATTAAAAACACTGTCTGGTGCACACAAATGATTGAACAGAAATTGCAGAACATTGAAAAGGGTCAGGATCAGAGTGTGAATGCAAACACTTACCTAAAGGCAGTGATGTTGTGCCTTTACACATGCCCGCTGAGAATCTGATTCAAAATATCAGCTCCCATGTTCTCTTCCAAAGATATTACAACACAGTGCAACTATTTTGTTTTTAAATTCAACTTTATCTGACTCATCACTTAACTGATTCAATATTTTAAGTGTGTATGACCCAAATTTGTGCAGGATCTGATTTTTAGCAATGTTATTCTGCAACCTACTGGGGTTAACTAAGGCAAGGATACATGTAAAATCACGACTTTTTGAAGTCACTGTAGAGTAGATACACAACAGGCAATAATGGACTTACTTCGAAATATATTCCAAGGCCTCTAGCACCTGTATCTGTGTATTGCACTCATGTTTTATTTAATTTATGACTTCGTAGAAAATTTAGGGCTTAGAACTGCCCCAAAGTTTGTACGGTTAGCATTTAGCCAGATTTCCACTACTTGATGGTTTCTGTATTAGAATTGAATTCAGATAGGCTCTATCCTTAAGAAAGTCAAATAGCAGAAGAGGGAAAAGCATAATCCTTGCCTGTGTCATTGGCTTTAGTCTTAGGCCTTGCTTGGTCACAGGACTTTCAGGCATTTAAACAGATGGCTTTAATAGCTGTGGGATTTATTTATATTTTTTTAATAATGTCACAGTTATTTGTTCAGAAAAAGAAACTCTAAAGAGAACAAATCACGTATTTTTTCCCTCTCTTTTCTCCTGTCTTGTCTATAGGCTCAGATTCTGGAGTTTGGCCTAGCAGTGCATGAGAAGTTTGTGCCTCAGGATATGAGGCCGTTGCACAAAAAACTAGTGGATCAGTTCTTTGTGATGAAGTCAAGTTTGGGAATACAGGTACGTGAGCAGGTGCCCTGATGGGCTGTGAGACATTTCGGCTGCAGCCAGGGAGGTTATTTTCCCTGAGCAGCAAATAGTGACATCTTTTGGTTGTTTGTCCACACTACGTCTTGGTGGTGTTCCAGCAGCATCACAAAGCATCATCAGGGAAGTTTCATCAGTCTAAAAATTAATTTTCCTTTTTTTACTTATGGTGAGCCTGATATAAACACAGATATGCCTAATCAAATGAGTATCTGGGTCTCACAAAGGGCTTAATGATGTTATGCTCATTTTAATTAATCCTTTTTTAACCATTTGCCAGGAGTTTTCTGCCTGTGTACAAGCCAGCCCCATTCATTTCCCCAACGGAAGCCCTCGTGTGTGCCGCAATTCAGTTCCTGTTTCTATGAGCCCTGACGGTGCCAGGGTAATACCTCGACGCAGGCAAGTGCAATTGCTAGAAATTGATAGGTTTGGTCACCTGTGGAAGGTGACCCAAAAACTACGGCTGTGTGTGTGCTTGCTGGTGCGCCTGAACTGTCTTCAGGCGTGAATAAATGATAGATACAATCAGTTCCTTCCCCCTCCACTTAAAAATTCAAAATAAATTGTGGAGATTATTAAATGTGCTGTTTTCTAGTCATACCTGATCAGTAAAGCATGACCAGCAACTGCAGTGAGCTATTTTCTGTCTCGTTATCCCTGTAACAGTCCCTTGAGTTACCCAGCTGTCAATCGGTATTCATCCTCCTCGCTGTCGTCCCAAGCTTCTGCTGAAGTCAGCAATATCACGGGGCAGTCGGAAAGCTCTGATGAAGTTTTTAACATGCAGGTACAAATTATCATTCTTCACTTAAAATAAGCTAAAATGAGTGTTAATTACAAAGCTTTTTGCTAAGTTAATACTTCTGTTCATTATTCCAGTAGAAATTCTAAAAGTTACTGCTAACTAGGAGTTCACCTCCCTCCTTTCCTTACAAAGAAAAGCTTTCTTTGTAACTGTTTCTTCCGGACTAAAACTGAATTTATGACAAAATAAACAATGCAATTACGTGCACTTCATCATCATATTTTAGATTTTTTTCCACTTGTCACAATTGTGATGTAATTATTTTATTAGATATATTCCTATTTATTTGATATTATACTAAGCCTTTATGTGTAGATACATTAAGGCTTCTTATACCAATTTTCTACTTTGAGATAGAATTATATTAGTCTAACAAATCACAGGTTCTTTATTTTAGTGAAGCACATAGTAGAAATCTAAGTTTTCCAAGCTGGTGCATGTGATGTGGTAACAGCAGCCTCTCTTCTGTATTGCAGCCTAGTCCATCTACCTCAAGTCTGAGTTCTACTCACTCTGCTTCACCTAACGTGACCAGCTCTGCTCCATCCAGTGCCAGAGGTCAGTGCTTGTCCTCTCTGCTAAACCAGATTAAAAGGTGCTTGAAAGGTTACACAGCTGAATCTCTAAATAATTCCTGTGCACTGTTACTGGTAGGACATCAGATTCAACTAATTATTTGAGGAATGCGATAGATACATTGGGAGAAGACAATGTCTGATATCAATTCCTTTCACAACTGAAATGTCTGAATGTCACCGTGTAAATTTAACTGCTTCTCTTGCAGCCTCGCCTCTGCTGTCCGACAAACACAAGCATTCCCGGGAGAACTCCTGCCTGTCCCCCCGGGAGAGGCCCTGCAGTGCCATCTACCCGACGCCCGCCGAAGCCTCGCAGGTAGGAAGCTTGCTGGGATGCTCTGAAATGCAGTGGTTAAGAGAAAGGAGCTTGTTGAGCTCTGCTCACACCCCGTGTTTGCTCGTGGCTCTTAGTTTGGCCTGGTGTGCCCTGAAACATTCGACACTATACGGGGAAAAAGGAAGGGTGCTAAACATATCTAAGGGAAATACCTATTGATCAGCACCTTGTCTGTTAAATATTTGACAACCACAAAAAGAAACATGAATAGAATGCACAGAACTTGAAATATATCACATTGCTGCTTACTTTGTCTAGGTTATAACCTAGTTTTGATACTTATTCATGGAAGTGTTTGATATTTACTCATTGAAGGGAGGGACACAAAAGGCCTATTCTATAGTCTCCTTGCCTGAAATATCAGTGTTATGTTAAGTCTAGGGAAGAAAGAAGATGGGAACACTGTCATTGCAGTGGTTGTGCATGCTGACCTGCCCCTCAACTTCTCCAGAAATGTCCGAGTGTAGCCACTGTCAGATAGTAGTGCAAGTCATGTGGCAATTCCTATTCCTCACTGTGATTTCAGAAAAACTGTGTTTTTGTTACCCTGGAGGAAAGAACAGCAGTTGAGTTCTTACCCTAGAAGTACCATTTCATAAGTCCATACATAAAATCTCTATCCTTTGAATTACCTGAAATGCAAAATGAGTTTGATGAGGCTGCCAGTTTTGAATCCTAACTTCATCTCTTCTTCCTAATGGACCTGCTTTCCTCCCGTGCTTTCCTGTAATGTAACTACTATGTTAGTGCATTCCATCATGCAGTGCAGCTCCTGCTGAAGCAGAGAGAGAGGCAAACACAATAGCACTGGCAGGGCCCTCTTTTCAACACCAGCTCATTTTCACCAGAAGTTTGGCCTCTGATAAAATGTCTTCTAGTAAATCAAGATCCTTTATTTTAGAAACAATTTATTGCTTTCTCTTTAAAGGTATTTTTATCTCATGTTTCTTCAGTTATTGAGTTGATTCTTGATTTATTTTTTTTCTTCTTTTCTGTACAATCCCTCATGCCTGAGGGCCAAAGAACTTGTATTAAAGGCCAGACCTTAACAGCAGTTCTCAGGAACTACTTACTGATGTGGGGCACTTTCTCAGTGGTAGGAGAGCCAAACCAGCATAGAAGAAAGACCAGGAGATGTTCATTATATAGGGCGGTTTTACAGCTTGCCGCAAAGAAAAACTGTCCCGTTTTTGCTCCCAGACTGCAAACTCTTGCTTTGCCAAGTGGAATGCGACTTCTATCCCCCACTCTACCAGAGATTGCATAAGGGAGGCTGAGGAGCCCGTAGGCCCAGTCTCCGGTCTCTCAGAGACTCGCCTGGCAGCAAAATCTCCCCATCTGTCTCTCCCCTCAGTGTCCCAAGAGAGGGTAAGTAGAAACTTAACTTTCTCGTACCAAGTGGTGTGTTTCCAAAGTAAGAAGGTTTGACCCTTTCTTTCTGCCCTCATAACCATAAACGAGGATAAATCTTTCTAGGGAAAGACACAATTTCCTCCTGAGCTGCTCTGATGCCTGGCAGCAAGGATTGTGATCAAAGGGTTAAAAAAACCCTCTGATTCTCTGCCTTATGAGTAGCGTAAAAGGAGAAAAAAAAAAGGTCTTCTGGCGCGTAGTAAGGTAGTAAGGAAATATCTTAGAGATACCTGCTACTCTCACTAGAATTTAGGTGCTCGAAGTGTTCTTTGCCCTTTCTGTTTTTATTCTAACAATAGTTAACCTTGCCAGTCTCAGCTGCAGCTGCATACAGTGTTAATGAGGAAAGGACATTTCTGAATGTCTTTGTTATGGCTTAATGAATGAATGAATGTTTCACAATTGTTTTCAACCTGGAAGCATGAGCTGCAGAGAGAAATTCCTGCACTTCAAGTCCAAATCAAGTCCTTTCAGGCCATAGCTACCTCCTTTAAAGAAGTTTGAAGGGCTGCATAGAACCAGACCCCAGCGCTGCTGCAGCTGTCCCCTCTTTGAGATTGCAGCTCAAGGTTATATATGTACAGCTGCATTTGCACAACATCTTTTTGTGCTTGCTTTGGGATCTCTGGCTGAGCAATGGCACCGTGTCTCTCTGGCTCTTTCCCATACGCTGAAGATGAATGCCTGTTGTTGTTGACTCATTAAAAAGCCTCATTAGTTTTTGCTCTATTCTTTTTCCTAATTGAGTTTTTTGGCTTTCACAAGTTTGGAGGTTTCTGCTCCTCATTAAACGTTCTGTGGTTTGTTCCTGTTCTTCCATTTGGCCTTATATTTCTTTGTTCCAGTATGTCTTCATTTCTCTGCATGCCGTGCAGCTCCTGCATCTGCATCTCCACCATTCTGAGTAGCTTTCTCAGCCTCCGCTCTTCATCTTCACAACAGAAAAACAGACTTCAGTTAAACAGTGGCTTTAAACTTGCCAGCCATCACCTCGTACCCTGCTGTTCAGTGTACAGTCAGCATTGATCCAGACCAGGCACGAGCATGTCATTGCACTTTCCAACACATCAGCATATATGTACAGCTTACACCAACTGAGTTTTAGGGTAAATCCAGGAAAAGGGGTGTTACCTGATCCAGTGTGGCTGTAGAACAGCACAGACAGGCAAATGCAGCATTGCTTAAAGTCAGCCAAGGCTTTGCCCTCCCACATGTTACTGAGTCAAGCTCAACTGGCCAAGTATTTATTCCTCATTTTAGCCTGGGGTAGCGACATGTTAAGCACACAGTAGCTGCCCTTTAACTAGGGTCCTCACCCCGTGCTTATCTTCTAAGGCTACTGCCAAGAACAGTGAGAGATGAGAAAAACACGACTCTTCTAAGGTTACAGCTGTAACTTGATATTATCAAAAGTTACACATTGCACAGACCCTCATTCTACAGTGAAATTCTTGTAAATCTATCCCTTGCTCAGCACTCTGTTAAGTCAGCCCAGTCAAATTTCACTCAAGAAATGGGCATTATTTTATCTTTTGGGGAGCAGATGTCATAATACCCCTCCCAGTAATTCTAGGAATGTATAGTTTTTAACAAATTAATCTGCTCACTATTTATATATGGATATTTTATTAAAATATTTGTTTTCGGGTGAGGTTTATCACTGCCTCAAGTTAGATCTGGGGGAGGAGGGGAGGGTGGTTAATAGCAAAAATGTAACAGTTTCCTCCAAGGGCGCTGACATACAACTGTAGTTATGCACGAGCCCTGCTGTTTTTGACTTCCAGAGAATGCTGTTTAATCATATTGGAGATGGTGCCCTGCCACGAAGTGATTCCAACTTGTCTGGCCCCGACAAGGGTGAGTGGAAATGCTGCACTTTGCCAGTCCTGAAATCAATGACAGTATAATTCACGTGGGATTTTATTGGAAAATGCCAAGTCCAAAAGCACTTCTCATCTCTAAGTCTCAAAAGACTTCACCAAAAAGGAAGGAAAGGAAGGGGTACCTGCTCGAACGGAGGGGCCCTTCAGGCAGGCCCAGATGTTTGCAGGAAGCCACTCGGTGACAGAGCAGCAGGTTGCGGCCACAGCCTGTGAGAAGGGTCCTTCCCTGCCTGGCTGAGGAGAGAGGAGGACTCGGGAAATGAATCCTGGAGATGCTAAACTTGGGAGACTGAGGAGGATGAAACCTAAAGAGATCAGCAGAATCTGGAAGTTCTGTACCTGCAGTTCCTCTGTAGACAGGCAAACCATCAGGCTCTTGGTTGCCCTTCAGAAGGGGAACCAGGGGAACCATGGTTCTGATTTTTTTTTTTTTTTTTCCCTTTCCCTCTCAGACTAAATGAAACCTATTAATTTTCCTTAAAATACACTGTTTATAATTTTACAAATGCGGCAATCCAGTATTGTTGGCACAGCTGTTGCTTCAGACCAGTAATGTTTTCCACTCTGCTCATTTCATTTTGTCACAGGCTGGATAAAGGATATGATAAAACAATGTGTTGAAACAAACATTTCAAGAAAATGTAGGTTTATATATAAAGTATGTATGTATTTGCTCTCAAGTTTTGATGGAAACTCAAGTGTAGGATTTTTCATGTGGCTGAGAAACATTTGAAGTAATTTAACATGAAAGTGTCAAAACTTTTCCACTTCCACTATGCAGCCAAGAACATTAGAGAATAGTTAAAATAGCCTCTTCTGGAGGCTTAAGCTTTGGAAGAACTGAGTGCCTGGATAGCTTAAAAGAAAAAAATAGTCTTGTCAAAGATTCAGGAATTCTAGGACTTAGGCCTGGTGCCAAGTCATTTGTAGGATGAGGGTAAAACCACACTGCTAGGTGACAGCCTAGAGTAAAAAGCAAACAATATTTAGCATATTTTGGCAATAAAAAGGCAAAGTGTTCTTTATAAAACAGAATTGGTACTTGGTGTGCTATTTACGAAGTCAAATAATGTGCAATTAGATTGTAACAGTATCACACGAATACTCTTTGTGCCATCCTTCTTGTATGAAGTGTCTGCTCTGAGCCAGTGCAGGGGGACTCGGGTCCTTCTGAGAGGTACCAGTGTTGCTGCAGCAGCAGGTACTGGTGGCATCACCTAGGGATCAGCAAGTGAGATCAGACTCATAACTATTTATTTCCTGAAAACACCTGGAATCCCATGGGAGAGTGAGGGTTTTCAAGACAATCCATGAATTCTTCACTGCTGGGTTATTGTTCTTTTCTCAGAAGCAGGTGATTCCCTGCTTACGGGGTGTGTATAAGAAAAAGTGCAGGTCTGAAGTTAGCTTTTGTTCTGTGTTAAACTTTTTCCATCTGCCTTCCTGTGGACACCAAGGCTCTGTGATAATACAAAATAATCTAGTAAGGCAGATAAATAAAGTGGACAATTTTATGCATGCCCATGTGCTAGTCAATCTACGTGCTCAAGTATAGATTGTGGATAATGGACACAAGGTATACAAGCTGTCTTAGTCCTCAGGAATTTCTCCATTTTAATTTCCTCCAATATTTTTTTCCTCCTTTTCATCTTCCCCTCCATCTTGTGCACTTCCTTCTCCTTATTTTTTCAATTCTGAATTTACAGCCTGTGCAGCAACAAAACCCTGTCAATACTGGGAGTTTTCAGAGGGATGTCAGTTGAAACCGTGCGGCTCTTTCTAGCTCCTCATTCTGCACGTGCAGAATGATTTAATGGAAATTGTTCATGAATAGTCACTTCCCTTCTGCCTAGACACCTTTAAATAGGAGTCTGCTGGAAAGATAAGCTTGAAGCCTGTTAATACAATCATTTTTTCTGCCTTAGTGGCTGGATTTGGGATGCCCCAGGGTGCTATTTCTGCTGCTGCTGCCAGGGATGGTCCGAATCTGGCCCGGCCTGAGGGCCAGATGGGCAAGTTGGGCAAGCCAGGAGCCTGGCGGGCGCTGCTGAGGAGCCTTTCAAGGGCTGCTGTACTTGTGAGAGGTTCTCAGGCCTGCTGTTAACTTGCTTAACGTTTTCACCCTGCATATTTGTAAGCCCCTGGATGGAGGCAGGTCTGAGAGCTCGAAACGCAGCGCTGCAAGCGCTGATACCTCTTTCTGCTCTTTCATTCTCTTCCAGCTGTGAACACCACTCCCAGCAGCTGGAGCCTGGACAGCGGGAAAGAAGCCAGGAACACGTCGGAAAGTGGAAAGCTCATATCTCCCCCGGTGCCACCGAGACCTGCGCAGACGGGTGAGTGGGTGGATTTGCAGATCAGGCTCAATTAAAAATAAATAAATTAATTAATTAAAAAAAAAAAAAAGAAGGCGAGAGAGAAATTTGGTTCTTTCCACTCTGATTAAGCTGCCCAAGAAGGTAAAGGTTAATTTATTATTTGATTACCTACATGAGAGGCTGCAGAACTGTGGATATTTTCATTCATTAATGATCGCTATAGAATTCCATTTCCAATACTTTACCTCTTCACTTAATGACTAGTTTCAAACAATTTGCGTAGGTACTAGAAGGGATGGTGGAATTTAATCTTGTGATCTTACAGTGATGGGAGGGTGACAGTCAGAAATTAGATAAAAAGAATCTTACAGGGCAGTGAATGCGCAGCAGTCATGGTTGGGCATGGATGAGTGCTGTTACTGCAACCAATCTGCCCTTGAAAAGAGTAATTTCTGTTTAAAGGAGAGGCTGCTTAAGTGGTAGTATAAATATAATTATTCTTAAGAGAATGAAGTTGCTTTTTGTTTAACATTATGCACCAGAGTATGTCAAGGCAGTTTTACAGCATGTCTACAGGTTTTGTTACCCCTGTAAACATTTGGTGTAAGTACATGTATTGTGGTTGTGCTTTTTTTTTTTTCCTTACTTGATATATAAGTACAGGATACATTTCTTAGAAAAAGAAGAAAACAAAAAGAAGAGGAAAGAGTGTGATACTGACCCTTTTGAATCCTGTTAGCAATTGATAGGATATAAAGCACTTTACAGTGATATAAAATTTGTCAGAGAAGACAGATGCAGAAATGCCTTATGGTGTATTGGTTCTGGAAGATAGCCTTGAAAACAAAATAAAACAAAATCTTTAAAACCTTTAGAGCCATTGATCAGCTACATAGAGGGAGCCAGGGATAATGCTGGGTGTAGAATGATCTCTAAGATTTAGTGAGAACCTTAATGTGAAGAGTGCACTGAAATCTCTCTGACTTTACAGCATCACCAGCAAGACACATAGCCTCCATTTCTCCTTCTCCTGCTGGCAGATCTCCAATGAAGGTACCGTCCTGTTGCACTGAATCTCCCCTGTTCATGTTGTGGGTATATATGTGATATGTTGTGTGGGATTTTTATTTTTCATTATTATCATCATATGCCTATGTAATCCATTCACAGGAGTAAGTAACTATAACAATTGCAGATTGAAGAATTTCAAAGCTGCAGCCAAGAACCAGACTTTGATCTTTAGAATCTTTCACTTAAAAATAGGCTTCTCACCCACGTAGATAATCAAGCCTATTCGAGTTGGTGGAAAGAAGGGAGCACAAGAAATAAACATAGGAAACGCCAAGCAGTCCATCCACCTCAGCGTCTCCAACAGTGGCAAAAAGAGATGCTGGTGAAGTAAATTCTAGTGCACAGCCCATACCTTTCACCCCCAGCATCCAGAGCTGTGCTCTCAGGGGTGTTGGGTGGTCATCCCTGCTGCTTTGGTCACTGCTGTGTGCAGTGCCTCTGCAGAGCTGTCTAGGCAGGCTGTGCAGGCAGCTGGAAGCAGTGTGAAGCCTGCATGTGCACCCCTGGCAGCAGGGGATCCCTCAAGGAGGACAGCTGCTTAACCGAGCAGGGTAACGATATGTGAAGGTGGTGGCAGCTGCTCGTTGTTAGTAGCCTCTGGGTTAGGAAGCTCGAGCAAGCAGCGTGAGTCGTCTTGCAGCATGGGAGCCATGAACACGGAGCTTGTGTATCCCAGGAGAACCCCGGTGGAGCGGAGCCTCCCCCACGG
The DNA here is from genome assembly GCF_003342845.1 of Nothoprocta perdicaria. Lineage (NCBI taxonomy): Eukaryota > Metazoa > Chordata > Aves > Tinamiformes > Tinamidae > Nothoprocta > Nothoprocta perdicaria. Next base: position 588,736 of record NW_020455449.1, read on the forward strand.
TGCTTCCTTTCCCCTGGAGGGCCCTCATCGCAGGCTCCAGCCTCTCTGCCCTGGGTCATCCCGTGGGCCCCGCGGTGCCGGGACGGGTGAGGTGACTGTGACACGCTCCCTGCTCCCAGGGCCCCCGGCACCGTCCTGGGCCCGAGCTCTGTCCCCGCTCTGGCACCCGCTGCTTACCAGGGAGCTCTTCCAACAGCACGATACAATGTGGGGCAACTTCTATCATGTTCCTGATTTGACCTGGTGCTGATGATCCTTGGGGCCTTTTCAAAGCTTGTCCTGACGTTTTTCCTCTGAAGACCTGCATGGAATTTAAGCATTTTCCCAGCCAACCTCTGTATTGCCATGGAGCTTATTTGGGAAATGGCTGCTGGCACAGAATGCTTTGGAGGGTTATTGGATCCCATTTCAAGCATCCTTGAGTTTCCAGGCTTTTTTGGTGTCTAGACTGTTAATCATGACTGCTGCAAGCAGTCTGTATGGCTGTCAGGGACTAAGTGCTTATCCCTGCTCAGCCCCTGAATTCAGGCAGGCAGGATTTACACATATTTGCTCTCATTGCAAATGAGAGAAGCAAAGCTCCTAAATCCTGCCTGTAGCCCCTTGGATCAAGCGCCAGGTGTTCTTGGAACTTGAGCCAATTACATCATTTATTTGAAAACTTTGACCCCAGAAGTTTGCGTGGACGAGACTGAGCAGCAGCTTCCTGAAGCAGAACCTGAAGCAAGCAGCTGAGCAGGACGCCTGCAATGTACAAAACGGCTGCGACACATAATGGCAGTTAAATAGAATTTGCTCTGCTTTTCCCTAGCCACCTACGGAGAGCAATTTTTACCCTTTGTTCCAACTGTTATGCGCTGCCAGAGAAACCACCCGAATACAAAACCCACTGATGCAAACTAAAATCTTTCCATTGCCTTCAGTGCGCTGTGGATGCAATCCTAAGTGGGCAATTGAGTTTATCTCAACAGAGTGAAGTGAGTGCAGTCAGTTCCCTGCCCTGCCTTGCCCCTCTCCTCTCCCCCTTCCCCTCGCTGCGTGGCTCACGCTCTCACCGAGGCCGGGCAGCTGGGGACCCGCCGGTGTAATCGGGCTCCGACACGTGCCCGTAAGCCCTGGTTTCTCCAGCCCACCTGTCTAGATTGTCTCAAAAGTTAGGCTTGTTGCAAAACTGTTCCAACTTTTTCCCTAAGGCGGTGGTTTTCCTAAGGCGGAGTAGCGGCACTGGAACGGGACTCCCGGCACTTTGAGGCAGGGCTTCCCGTTCCGTGGGCGCTGCTTGGAGCCGCAGCTCGGAGCCGCAGCTCTCCCCCTTGCTGCCCCACAGAGACCAGCGCGGCTCCCGGTGTGGCCGCTGGGGCCGCCTGCCCTGACCCCAGAGCCTCTGATGCCGCTTTGCATCTTGTGCAGCATGTCCGAAACCACGAGCGCCGTTCAGAGCAGAGAGGGCCCAGGAGGGAGCCCTCAACGCGGCCTCCACGCGCCGCGCAGGGGCAGGAGGTGCCTTCGGGCCGCGCTCCTGCTGCCGCCTCACGGCGAGGCCGCGGCGGGGCCTGCGCGATGGCAACGACCCGAACGCGGCCCCGCCACGGGCCCGTGCGCTGGGAACGTGCCGGAAACCTCGGGAATGATTTCTCCAGGAGATGTGCCGTTATGGGCGGCCCCGGAGCGGTGCGAGTGCCGAGTTCTGGCATTAGGGGGCAGGACGCTCCTAGCTACGTGCTCCCTCCTGTTCCCCATCTGCGGAGCTGGGAACACCAAGGTGCTCCCTTTCTCCTTAAAAAGGCTCGCGGATTTTTCTGGAGTATGACGACAGGGAGATAACATCTAAATATAGTTTTGCTCCCAGATAACATTTAGATATAGTTTTGCTTCCACTTAAATAAGTTAGAAGCAGGAAGCATTGTTTAAGGTATACTTAGGTACGCTAGAAATGAGCTTTTTATTGGTCTTAATTGGATCTTAATTAAAACTGAATCAAAAAGTTTTTCTACGTCTATCCCTAACGCATACATCTGTCCCGGTTTGTGTGTGTGGATGGCATCGGTGCCCGTGGGGTGCGTGCGCGTGGTGCTCAGCACAGGGTGCCGCCTGACGCGCTCTCCTCGCGCAGGGCTCGGCGCCGCCGTTCACGCCGTCTCCCGTGGAGTACCAGCCCGCGGGGCTCCTGTCGCACTCGCCGGCGCTGTCGGGCAGCTACAGCAGCGGCATCTCCTCGCTGAGCCGCTGCAGCACGTCCGAGACGTCGGGCTTCGAGAGCCAGGGCAGCGAGCAAGCGGCGCCCGCGCCCGGCCACGGCACCGCCGAGGAGCCCGTGAGGAAGGAGAGCAAGACGCCGCCGCCGTACAGCGTCTACGAGCGGACGCTCAAGCGCCCCGTGCCTCTACCTCACAGCCTGTCCGTGGCGGGCGCGGAGCCGCCGGCGCTGCCGCCCAAGCCGCAGCTGGCGCGGGCGGGCAACGCCGAGAGCGGCGCCCGCCGGACGGAGCCGGCGCCCAGGCCGCGGCCGCTGCCGCGCAAGGTGTCGCAGTTGTGAGCATTCCCCTTGGGAGCCAGCGGCCGGGACCTCCCCACCGTTTGAGAAATAATATTTTTTAAAGATGGTAAAATGCGTTTAGGTAGGCACTTTAATAGTTTACCGACCTTTTCTTTTGAGTAATTTTTCAATGCTTATTAATATTATGTTGCACATTTTTAAAGGAAGTTACTAATTTAGGTTGCCAGATGCTATAGGAAGCACGAACGAGAGACTTTTCTTAATTTCGTGGTGATGAATACTGATACACACTTTTATTTGTACCTTATTTTTATTTAAAAATAAATTAAACCTAAAACCCTACAGCTCTCACGTGAGTTAGCTGACTGCTTCTTACAAAATGCAGAATATACTGACTGGATCTTTATTGCTAGAGTAAATGCACGCTTTGTAACAAAGTCGTCCGTAGGCTAGGGTGTTTCTGCAAGTAGGCTGAAAGTCCTCTCTCTTACCAGGTTAGTCATTTCAGGTGTCTGTGAAGAAGGGAGATATAATGCAAGTCACACTGCAGAGAAGTGCTGCAAGAATGTGGTTTGGAGTTTTCGAAGCAAACACTCGGTTCATATTATTTTTGAGAATAAAAATTACCTGCTTTTCATTCAGCATAGAGCACCTTTCTGGTGAATCTTGGCAAGGCTTTTGCGCTGTTAGTGTGTTACCCTACCTGATGCATCCTTTTCTTTCTGAGGTGCAACTTATTTTTATTCTTCCAGTTGGTTTCCAGCAGTTTACTGGTAGTGGTTCTCTGCTCTTTCTGAATTTCACCCTAAAATTGTGTAATGTATAGGTACAAATGAATGTGTTCATTTAATCTGTGTGCTGGAATCAGTACTGACTAGTACGAGGGCGATACTAGATGAACAAATTTAAGAAATATAAACTGCTGACTATGTATCAATGAATTTTAAAAGTGAATTGCAAAAGTCATTAACAATCCTGCAAAAAAAAAGAAGGGGGCAAAAATTCTGCAGAGCTCTTTTGACATTATGTACCATTAGAGGGAGTTTTTGGATTGGGTTTTTAACGGAAGTACTACATCATAGTTACATCATACATACTTAAATCTTAGCAATTAGCATCTAAAGAGCTCTGGAAAACTAAGGCCAAGCTGTAGGAACGTGGGGAAAAAAAAAAGCACCTTCTGTATGTATTTTTTGTATTCCTCCTCTTACTCTCTGTTTAACACTCTCTCTCAAACAGATGTATGAACTGCATTTAAAATCATGCTGTTAAAAATATTCTCCCTCTTTTGTTGGGAAGCTCATGTTGATTTTAACTGTGTTTGATTTGTTGATAGCTTGACTGGAAGAAAGTGACCACTTTTTATATTCTCTCAATTAAACCCTCAGCGGTTACAAGCTGTTGATGGTGGTTATAGAGGTTTTCTATAATAAATGTTCAAGTATTTTTGTACATAATTGGTAAATTTTAATAAGGAGTGTACCATTATGTGAAAAAGAAGCAAACAGTTGTGTATGCAGTAAGATTGTTATAATTATGCCAAATACTTTATGTATGGAAAAAAAGAATATTTGTAAATATCTGCTTTTAACAATAATTCTGCCATATTGACTTTACAATTTTGAATGTCAGAAAAAATTAATATATGTTAAAATATTTATGTTTTAGTGAAAGTATTCATAACTTGAACGTATGAATTTTAGCTTTGTATCTTGCCGATTTCAAAGTCTGAAATTCCTTGACCTAGCTCTTGCTTTCAACTATAACATTCTTGTGTCTGTAACCACATCATAAAAGGTGTAGAAGGCTACGTATTTATGCTGATATAAAGAGGTAATGCCTGAGATTTAAATAAGGTGTCACGAGTAAGATAACAAAGCTGCTTTGATTTTCTTCCCCCCTGTGTAGTTTAATAGATTTTGTTGACTAGTGCTCGAGCACAGTATGAATCAGTGTTATTTGCTCCTGAAGCCGTTTTTTTTTTTTTTTTTTTTTAATTCTGGCAGCGAGCAGAATTGTTGAATTTATCATTTGCCTGTATTACTGAAGTCAGCTTTGCGGCAAAACATTTCATGAAGTTTCTGTTTACCCAGACACTCATCTTGGTTGCTGCATAATGTTAATATGGAATAAAATGACTTGATTAATCTTTACAGTACAACTTGTTTTCTACAGAATGAGAGATTATAAAGCAGTTTGTCATGGAATTAAGATTCTGTCTCCTTGTCTTGCTAAATGCAATTTTCTTTCTCTTAAAAATCTCCTCCTGGATCTCGTTTTCTCTCTACTTGCATCCCTAATTGCTTTGTGAGACAAATGTGCAGGGTATTGACCCGCTCTTCTGCTCAAGTGAAGAATGTAAAATCTGCTGTGAGACTCCTGTAAATTAACCTGCATGAGCTCTCTGTTTTTATAACCGAGACATCAGGAATATGATCTGAACGCCAGCAGACAGTATAAAACTGACAGAGTGCTCTAAAACTGAGCTGACACATTTTCTGCTTAGCCAGTTTTGACAAATTGATTTTGTAGATTAACTTTTCAACTTGATTTCCTATAAAAATGTAGTATGAACTCTTTTTTTTTGTTGTTTCTTTTGGAGTTTTTTTTTTTTTTTTTTTTTTTTTTGTATCTTGCAATACCCGGAAAAGCTTGAAAAGCTCATGTAAATAAAGGTCTCCCTTGAATTTTATTCATTACTCTTAAATGTATTTTTAGCACTTTCTGGCTGACAGTGAGTAACTCAGAAGCTCGTCCTGGGGCACCTAGGAGAACCACTCGCTGGCTTTCCTACCAGCCTGGCGTTTGCAGCTCCCATTGCCAGCAGGTCTCCCTTGAAACCGCGCAGCCCCGAGCCCTGCTCGCGGTGGCTGATGCACCTGGAACGTGAGCGAAGTCGGGTGTCACGGAGCCTTGCGCCAAATCGGAGCCAACAGGCTTTGTTCTTGAAGAAGCACGAGGTGAAGTCCTGCAGGATGAAGATCATCAGGGTTTCAAGCTGTGCCCTCCTCGTGCGGCAGGGAGTAGCTCCAGGTGAGTCTCCTGTGTGACGATGCACCTCGCTGTCCTGCCTCGCTCATGTTCATGTGTAGAGTCCACAGAAAGCCCAGCGACGGGGCAGGAGGGTGCTCACGGGCGGGAATTTGGGCCTGACGCGATAGGAGAGCGGCTTGCCGGGGAGCGAGGCCCTTGGCGAGGGCCGGGGCTCCCTGCCAGGCCCACAGGGCCTCGCGCTCGCTCAAGGGCAGGGCCCTCCTCGGCCCCGGGACCTCGTGCCAGCCCCACACGCCGGGAGGGAGAGGGGCTGCGGGCCTGGTGCTGAGCTTGGTTCAGCCTAGTCCGCCCTGTGCCCTCCATCCTTTCGCAAGCCTTTCACACAGAGGAAAATAGGATGATTCGTCGCTTTGGTTAATGTCAACTAAAAATCCGGTGATTCAACAGGTGAAAAATTCGGAAGCCTCAAGGATCTGAAAGGCCGAGAACTGGATTCCTGAGCTTGGGCACTAAGCGTTAGGAGGGAGTGACTCTCCCAAAGCGTTGGGTTTTTTTTCTTTGCATTTTACTGTGGCTTACCAGGGAAAGATGACCGAGAAAGAGATCTAGTTGCCATGAATTGCAAAGGAAAAGAGCTTCTCATTCCTCAGCACTGCAAATTATTAAAATATTTCTGTAGCCTTGCTTCACAGTTTTAACTTGGTGCTCCTTTGCCCCACTGTGCACACTGCATTTTGCAGTGAGCATCACAGTCTTGGAGGGAGCAAATGCTTGTCTGCGCTTCAGAGGCAATGGCTGCTCTGGTACAACTTGCAAGCTACTGGAATGTCTGTTACGTACTCGGTGTGCGTCAATCAGTGCTTTCCTCTTAGCGCTGGACCCGCTGGCGCTTCGCGGTTGGTTCTGTTTGCTTAGGGCTAGTTTGCAGAGGGGCTGGTTTCTGAGGCCTCCCTGGCTTCCCTCCGAGTGCTTCCGCTTGCTCCTCGAGGGAAGGGCCCTGGATGAGGCCCCAGCGCTGTGTGCACCGTGGGAGCCCCCGAGGTGCCAGGGGCGGCGCGGTGCGACCAGTGTGGGCTGCGGGAGCCGGGCTCCCAGGAGCAGCCGCGGCTCCGGGATGGGCTCGGAGCCACTCGGGAAGGGCAGGCAGGGGCCCACAGAGACCCAGCTTTGCCACAGGGAGAGCGCAGTCCTGGCATGCCCTGGGAATGGGCATCCCTTGCCTTTCCCTTCCCATTCCTCCTCCTTTTGCAGGACATGTGTTGCAGATATAAAATGTGTTTTTATTAAAGAGTGGAGCAGAGCACAGGGCGAGGGGAAAGGAGCAGTTTCTGTAGAAGGAGCGGTGCTGGATCTACAGTTTGCACCTAGGATGACGTGAGAGACGAGTGCCCGGGTCTTGGGCCAGCAGCCACCCATGGGACACGAGCCTTGGCAAGCTCAGCCCTTAGCCGTGACTGCCCTCGGGCAGCGGCAGAGCGCAGAGCTCCCTGGCACAGGCCCTTGGAGGGCTGCCGGGGCCGGGGTCCCCTTCGCCGTGTCGGAGGAGGAGGAGGGAGGGCCGCCGTGGGCGGCGCTGCCGTGAATGCCAGCATGGATACAGCGGAGCTGCACACTGAGCCTGTGGGAAACGCGCCTGTGTCCAAGGGGAGCTGGGCGAGAGCAGCTGCTACCTATTGCCTTGGAGCCCCATCTGAGGAAAATAAAACAGCCCAACGCTGACGACAACGCGCTTATAATGAACAAGACACGTCAGTCGGCTCTTCAGCTTTTTGTTTGCAGGTAGCGCACGAGGAGGTGAAGCAGCCAGTACTGCTGGGTGTCTGTCCTACGGCATGAAGCACAGCCGGACAGCGAGCACAGCCAGAGCAAAGCGAGACAGACGCCCCGTGTGGGGGCAGAGCTGCCCGGGCTGCAGTTCTCCCTCCAGCTGCCGTGTCTCTGAACTGCAGCCTATGCTGTGAGGACCTCCAACGCCACAGGTCTGCGGCATTTTAATGCCTGAGCTGCATGAGGAGAAACGAAACCAAGGAGTAAGAAACGGCTTTGAACATGCAGGGAGCAGGGAGGAAAAAAAGGGCTCTGGCTTATCCTTAATCCCACATTGTCCAAGGGTGAAGTTCACTTCTGAACTGCGATTTTGCTGGGGTGTTTGAATATCCAAAAGAGCTCCCTAAACCTGGGGCAGAGCGGCCAGGGCCCCGGCGCGAGGGCCACGTCGGTGCTGGAGGCCGGGCCGGGAGGCGCCGCCGCCGCCACCGGAGCACCGCGGGCCATTGTGGCTGGGGGCGCCCGCCGTGGGCCCCCGCACAGGGCCCAGAGGCCTGGCCTTGTCTGGAGCATCCTGCGAGCACAAGATGGATCAGCCAGGGAACAGCGGGGTGCCCCGGGAACGCTCCCTTCCCCAGCGCCCCCTTCCCCAGCGCGTCTCTGCCAGCCGCGGCGATGGTTCCCACCCCAGGCCCGGCTGCGCCGCCGTCCCCGCGGGCAGCGGGTCCCAGACCCCTGCCCGGCCCCGCTGCGTGCTCGGGAGCGGGGGGCAGCGCGCGGCGCGGCTCCAGCGCCGGGACGGCAGGAACCGCTGAAACGTCGGGTTCAAAAACAAAAATGCTGTTGATTCTGTTCTAGATTTACACTCTTGCTGTTCCTGTGGTCTGAGGAAAAAAATAAATACCCCAGCACTTAGTGAGCTTGAGAACCAGGCAGCTTTGAGGATTTTTAGATCCTGCCAGAGAGGCTTTTTTGCTTCAGGGGTCTTTTATTTTTTTTGAAAGCGCCACGGGCCTGGCTTGCAAGGGATGAGGGATGTTTGCAGGCGCTGTGCTATGTGGAATCAGACAGCTTGAATGACAGCTCTCCAGCAAGGCCGGGGCTCGTTAGAGGGATTAGTGTGCCCCACAGAGCTGGAAGAAGAGGGACTGACCTCGGATACCTGGAGCAGGCACCAAATCGCAGAAGCTGCAGCGGGAATGACAGCAGATGGCAGGGTCAGCTTGTTAGCTGCATTTATCCAGTTAAAGACTTTGCATGGATTGTCAGGTAACAATAAGAAGCCATCATCTGTCAGCATTTCCACCTGATCATAATTGATCATCATTAATAAATCTGTTCCAGAGCTGCCAGGATCTCGGCCACGATTGGTGCCTTGGACTCATTAGCAGAATGCTGAAATGAGTTGGTTTGTTAGGGTGGTGAAAGGGGCCAAAAAGGTGATTTCCTTTGAGACAACAGAGCTGTTTTGTGAGGGTTTACTGGGTGACTACACACTTGGCTTGCTCGCGGGGTTCTCCTTTTGCTGAGAGCTTTCATACTGTGGAATATAGGGCTGCAGGGCTGATTGTACAGAAGTGAAGGCTGTTGTTGGATTAACCTGAACTTGTTCTGAAAACCACCACTTTATCCCTCAGTTCTCTACGGAAGAAATAGATAGACAGGAGTTTACTTCCATAAATACCAAGAGGCTTGGCTTGAACCAAATCAAGAATTTATTGTTGACACATTATTGACTAATTTAAAACAGTGTGTTAGTCTTACACAGACTCTTCTCAGTGATGCCCCGTGAGAGGGCGAGAGGAATGGCCCCAGGCTGAAGCACCGGCAGGCTGAAGCACAGGCAATGCTCCCTGAGCATCAGGGAAGGCTTCTGGACTGTGCCGGGGGCTGAGCGCTGGAGCAGGCTGCCCAGGGAGGATGTGGGCTCTCCATCCTTGGAGATGTTCAAAACCCACCAGGACTGTGCCCGGTGTTCGAGGTGTCCCTGCTTGAGCGGGGGGTGGGACAGGGTGATCTCTAGAGGTCCCTGCCGACCTCAGCCATTCTGGGATTCTGTGATCTCCAGAGGCCTCTGCCAACCTCAGCCTGTGATTCTGTGAGAACTCTTGTGCTGAAATGTCTGCGAGTGCTTTCCATGGAGGCAGGATCTCACACGCCAGCAAACATCACGCCACGCTGTCCTTACACAGCTTATTTCGCAGCACTAAAAATAAATTAATGTGACATGAAAAGACAGATTTTTCTTTCCTTCGCTGGTGCCCGTGTCTGGCTGCGGCGCAGCCAGCAGCGCTCGGCGAGGGCTGCTGCCACGGGGGCCGCAGAGCAGCCCTGCCGCGGTGCCCAGCGCGGCCGAGGCAGGAGCGGCCCCGTGTGCCCCTGCTGCCCTGCCCTGGGAGGGCCGGCCCTGTCCTGACGCCTTGCAGGGGACACCGAGGCCTCGCAGAGCCAGGATTCCGCAAACAGCACGAAATCAGAACGGTCAAGTATCGGCTCCACGTGGGATACTCTGCTCCTGGGCGATAAGGTTATTAACTTGCAGACGTTGCTTCCTCAGCGCCTCCTTCCTCAAGCATTAGTCCTCAGCACCTAAAGAAATATGTTGCTGGTAATATTCAAAAGGTCAAAAATATTTTGAGTTATTGGGAAGAGAATACGGTTTTGCATAGAGATGCTGTTATGGCACTCTGAGGGCTCTTTAATTACTGTTTTTTCCCTAAGTGTGTTTGGAGTAAATCACAGAGCTGCAGGTGGATAATGGAGATGTTGGGAGGAGCTGTCAAAGAACAGTTTGTTATGGCTTTGATCACCTCATAAAACTACTTAACCAAAACACTTCTGCAGTTTTCGCTTTTCGGTGTTGGTTTGCCTGTTAAGACTAAGGACTGTTTTAAATGCAGTGTTCTATTCTTAGGGATTTTAATAGGCATATGTGTTATGCAGTGGGGAATAACTGCTCATTTCTTTGCCTAACTGGAATCCTTTATACAATCGGAACAAAAGTATTTAAACTTCTGGGTTGGTTCTCTAGAATAGTCTTGCTCTAGGCTGCCTGCAAAATACAGCATTTTCTTTAAGCTCCCTTTCTCTCCAATCCTCCTGTCTAATAGGACTATGGAAAATGTTGATACGGTTGGTACCTGCTTGGAGTGAAGGTGGAAGCTCTTTAAGCCGTTCAGGAACCTCAGGAGCTCAGAGACCATCATCTTCAGCAGTCCTGAAACGTCCCCTGTGAGGCCAGAACTGGAGCACTGAAACTGCAGTCAGTCAGTTGGCTGGTTGGTTGGTTGGTTGGTTGGTCAGCAGAAGTTGTGCTTTATTTCTGAAATGCCTTCTGCTGGTGAGTGATGCTCCATGTTACAGTCTCAAAAGCCCTTTTTGAGGAGCCACCAGCCAAGGCGCTGGAGTCAAGCGACATTAATATAATAAACAATAAACATGCCAGACAAAGGCGCGTGCCTGTGGGTGAAGCTGAGAGCAGTGCAGCGGGCTGCAGCCTGCAGGTGTTTGGGGCTGGGAGGCAACATCTGCCAGATGTGAAAGTCGACGTAAATCCAGAACCAAACAAGTTCAGCTGGGGTGTAAAGTCGTCTAGATTCAGTAATTACCCTCCCGCCAAAAAAGTATCACATAGAATGTCAATGGAAAAAAGAAAATGTTTAAATCACCAAATTTATCAGAGTAAATTCTGAAGGTTTTACAAAATAGAAAGTTACCCAGGTGCTGTTACACAGATTTCCTTTACCTCTCCAGTCCTGCATTCTGAAATCCATTTACCTTCCCATGCCAGTTTCACAGCAAACTAACTATAAAAGGAACGAAAAAAAAAAAAAAAAAAAAACAAAGAAAAACCCAATCCAAGCAAAACCCAAGCACAAGCCCCGTCTACTCTAAACAAGGAGAACAGATCTTCAGCAGTTATCTTAAAACTGTATTTTTGTCCACACAGAGGGAGACAAATGTGCTTTTAAGGTGAGTTTTGTCCTGATAGAGCTGAAGGGTTTTGTCCTGGTAGGTCCCCTAATTAGAGCTGAGTGGGGCTTAGTACATAGGATGTCTCCTATGTTTCCCAGAAAATGAATTAATTTTAATGCAATTAATCCACACACATTCAAGCAGGTGGCAAGGAGACGAAGAAGGGCGGAAGCCCCAAGGTTGGGCTCTTGTGTCCTGCATTAGGGCTGTTTGAGTATAAACTGGGAGTGTGTGAGAACCTTTGTTTCACTGAGAGCAACATCAAGGCTTGTACAGACCAGTGTGCTAAGGGATTCATCCAGACCTAACTGAAAGCCTCGCAGACTGTTTTCTAGGAAGCTTAGCAGCAGCCATTATATTTAGTCATAAACTTTCAATTTGAAGGTCCAAGTTATGCCTCGCTAAGCCTTGAAAGTCTCTCTGAGTAGAGATGTGTCTGGGAAGAGCTGTCAGGGTGAACTGACCTCCCTTGTGAACATACAAATGCATCTAGATTCAAAACGTGACACATTGGTGCTGTTATTGTGGTCCATTTCAATGAAAGGCCCAAAAACCTGGAGTGTGAGGTACTCCTTGCTCCAGGAAGGAGGGAATAGGCCTATGTCTAATTGAAGCCTATGTAAAGCTTTAGAAAAATTTCCACTGATTTCTCCACTTTTACCCCTAAATACTGTATCTTGAGCTCCTGATTTGCAGCTTGCAGAGTTTGGCTTTAGTGGCCCATGCATGAATGTAAGGACTATGTGGAGCTGCTGGAGAGAATGCAGCGCAGGGCTGAGGATGATCAGGGGCCTGGAACATCTGCCATATGAGCAAAGGCTGAGGGAGCTGGGTCTGTTCAGCCTGGAGAAGAGGAGGCTGAGGGGGGACCTGATCAGCGTGTATAAATACCTCAAGGGAGGCAGTGAGGAGGAGGGGGCAGCCTCTTTTCAGTGGTGGCCAGCAATAGGACTAGAGGAAACGGCCACAAGCTGAGGCACCAAAAGTTCCACGGGAACTTAAGGAAAATTTTCTTGACAGTGAGGGTGCCAGAGCCCTGGCACAGGCTGCCCAGGGAGGCTGTGGAATCTCCTTCTCTGGAGGTCTTCCAAACCGCCTGGATGCCGCCCTGTGCCCCGTGCTCTGGGTGTCCCTGCTGGAGCAGGGGGTTGGACTGGATGAGCTCTAGAGGTCCCTTCCAACCTCAACCATTCTGTGATTCGATGACTAAACCTACAACTGCCTCAGACAGTCATTATTTGGGAAAGTATTTTAAAATGAGTGAGTATGAAATGAAAAAGAGACCCTTTGTGAGTATTGAAAGAAACATCCAGCATCATGTATTAAGTGATTTTTAAGCTGAATGATGGGAAGTGAAATTTGGCACAGGATCTGACCTGGCTGCTTCAGATTTGACTAATTTATGTGCCCTTGGAAAGTGCATGCAGGGTGGATTAGTTGTGAGTTCACGGAAGAAAGTAGCTCAGCGTGCAGATGTGGCCAGCAGCTAGAAACTGGAAAGTGAGACAAATTCGTATTTCCATCACCTCTTCTTTGCCTGTTATTGCCCTCTAGCAAGGCTGGTGCAAAGGAGTTTATTACCCACGATGTGGACTCAGGCCCTGCCTAAAGGGTGAACCAAGGTGTGTTGGGTGGACAATGACAGCCAGAGAAAGGAACATTCATATAGAATCATAGAATCATAGAATCATAGAATGCCGAAGGTTGGAAGGGACCTCAGAGGTCATCTAGTCCAACCCCCCTGCTCACGCAGGGTCACCTAGAGCACGTGGCACAGGGCTGCATCCAAGCGGGTTTTAAAGATCTCCAAAGAAGGAGACTCCACAACCTCTCTGGGCAGCCTGTTCCAGTGCTTTGTCACCCTCACAGTGAAGAAATGCTTCCTTAAGTTCCTGTGGAACTTCCGATGCTTCAGTTTGAAGCCATTTCCTCTAGTCCTATCCCTGCCCACCACTGAAAAGAGGCCACCCCCCTCCTCCTCACTGCCTCCCTTGAGGTATTTATACACGCTGATCAGGTCCCCCCTCAGCCTCCTCTTCTCCAGGCTGAACAGACCCAGCTCTCTCAGTCTTTGCTCATAGGGCAGATGTTCCAGGCCCCTGATCATCCTGGTAGCCCTGCGCTGGACTCTCTCCAGCAGCTCCACATCCCTCTTGTACTGGGGAGCCCAGAACTGGACGCAGTACTCCAGATGTGGCCTCACCAGGGCTGAGTAGAGGGGGATGATCACTTCCCTCGACCCGCTGGAGACGCTTTTCTTAATGCACCCCAGGATCCCATTGGCCTTCTTGGCCACGGGGCACACTGCTGCCTCATGGTCAACTTGTCGTCCACCATGATACCCAGGTCCCTCTCTGCGGGGCTGCTCTCCAGCAGGTCCACCCCTAATCTGTACTGGTGTCCAGGGTTATTCCTCCCCAAGTGCAGGACCTTGCACTTGCCCTTGTTGAACCTCATGAGGTTTCTCGCCGCCCAGTCCTCCAGTCTGTCCAGGTCCCTCTGGATGGCAGCGCAGCCCTCAGGGCTATCAGCTACTCCACCCAGTTTGGTATCGTCGGCAAACTTGCTGAGGGAGCACTCCAGCCCTTCATCCAGGTCGTTAATGAATAAGTTGAACAGGACCGGACCGAGAACTGACCCCTGGGGGACACCACTAAGTACAGGCCTCCAGCTGGACTCCGCACCATTGACAACCACTCTCTGCACCCTGCCATCGAGCCAATTCCTAATCCACCTCCCCGTCCACTCATATAATTTATTTCTCATATAATTTATTTCTAGAAGTTTTCCTATAAAATACATATATTTATACATTTATAGGAGCAGGGAGAGACACATTCATTAACAACATGAGCCATAGGACCATTGTTCTCCCTGGCACCACCATCTAAACACTTTCCAAAGTGCATGTTTTGCAAAAAAGGCCCTTAGGACTCAGAACTTCTTTCCGCGGAACAGGTGACAAGCAGGTGGGGTGTAAGTCTGAGTGAGGCATGACAAAAAAATCACACTTGCCTCCTTTGAAGTCCCATAGGATCAAGCTGAAAGGACTAGGTAGCTTAGTGTCCGAGCTGTGGGCCTACCTGACACTAAGTGTTTGGGAACTAAATGTCAGTGGAGTCTGCATCCCTCTGAGGCTCGATCCTGTCGGCAGCCTTCGAGGCTGCACCAAGCACTGAATGAAGCAGGAGCTGAGCGAATCGTTGCCATTTTCAACCTGGCAACAGCAGCAGAAATCAGTGTCTCCTCTTCTGTGCATGGAGCTGGCCAGGTTGTTCAGGCTGGGATGTCTGGATCACTGCCGGGAACTCCAGGGCTCCGGAGACTGGAACCGCAAGGGGAGAAGGACACTGGGATCGAGCTCCTCTGCTTCCTAGCAAGGCTGTGTCTGTGGGGCTCCTACAGGAAATATCTACTTTGTAACTGCTGATTTACATCCTGTGAGGAACCTGATCCCTTGACAATTCATATTGGATAATTCATATTGGATTTGGCTGAGACCTAAATGCTGCTGTACCTGGTACCTGGGTTTAGATACTCACAAACCTAGTTTTATCTGGCAGGGAAGCGGGATTTCACAGAGAACTTGCAGGTCAGATGAGGAATCACCTCCTGCGTGACACTAGCTGAGCTGCAGGGCTGGCACCACAGCTCGGGGCTTGTCTCGTTCTGCATCTGCTGCCACAGGCCTCTACTGGCCCCAACTCCGTGCGTTTGGATGGGGTTTTTTTCCTGTGGGAAGGAGGGAGCCATAGAGATGCAGTTCTGGGAGGCGGCAGTAGCTGCTCTGGGAAGATTTTAGTTTCAGAAGGTGTGGATCTAGTTTAAAGACACTCGGACTTACTCCGGGCTGTACAGCTACCTGTCAAAACTGACTCAGCAAACAGGATGTGCTCCGAGCCGGGCGACCTGGCAACCGGTGGCAAGGCCCCAAAATACCTACAGGTTCTCCCGCAAACCCCTCTGTTCCCCTGCAAACACGTGTCACGTGCTTGTTTTCAATACATCAGCAAAGATTGCATTATATTTTCGGAATTAAAATAAAAACAAAACAAAACAAACCGAAGAAGTCCCACGTTGCATTAGTACAGGAAACTTCAAGCCCGCCCCGCTGTCGCGGTCACCAGCGCCACAGTGATGACCGGGAAGTACCAAGGGCTGCCCTTGGCTCCATCCCCATGGATGTGCGGCTGGGGCGGCCCGGCCCGTTCCTGTGTGTGGGGAAGGCTCTTGTTTCGCCGCACACAGGGACACCCCACGCAGCACCGAGCACAAAGGGGCTGCCGGGGGGCGGCTGGAAACAAAAAGGGGTGGAAAAGCTGCCGCCATCCTCTGCGAAGGGCGGCCCGCAGGGTGCGTCCCTGCCGACACCGCGCGGGGTGCTGCCCTAACGCAGCCCGATTGTTCCCGGCTGTTATACAAGGCTCTTTGTTTCTGCCATTTGTCTTTCACGCTCACCCACACTCTCTATTATATTGGCCCCCGCTTGTCCCCTACCCGTTGCTCCAGCCTCCTCTTTGCCATTTCAATGCGGCTCCTGCCTCATTTTAATTTCCCCGGGCCTCCGCTGTGCAGCGCTCCCGTCTCAGTAGCTCTCCGCCTGCTCCCCTCCTTCCATTTCAGCTCCCACTCTCTCATTTAAAACTGCTCACGCTGATTTTACTTAATGCAGTATAATTACGGGTAGTGTTCTTCAGAGGGGGAAAAAATGTCACTTTTCAAAGACCAGCATGGAAAATTGACGGGATATTCAATTTCAAGAACACAGTTTAAGGCCTGAAAGATGAAGCAAACAATGGCCATTCCTTAAGGGGGATGGGATGGAGGGGTTGGCAGAGCCATTTTTGGGTTTGAGGAACATCCTGGGGCCAATATGACTGGCAAATTTGTCTATAAGAAACCAATCAAAAAGCAAAACAAAAGGCAGAGAGGAAGCTGCAGAGGCAGAGTAACACTGAGGGAAAGACTTTGCTTTGACTTCCTTGGTAAAATGTATTTAAAGAATAATTTTGTAAAAAATGTAGCAATTACCATTGTTTGTATCTATAAGCAATGTGAGTACCTAACAGAAGTGATTACATTTTTACGGCAGCGGCTGCCTGTCCACCCGCTCTGGCACAGTCCTCGGCCACGTCTCCTGCCGTGCCAGTCTCCCGACACGCCGGGCCCGCTGGCTCCGTGGGCATCTCCTGCACACGCAGGCGCCTGGCTGGGACGCGGGGCCTTTGTGTCGGTGTGAATGTGCCAACACAGCCCCCCGGATCCGCACAAGGGGCCTTCAGCTGCTCTGCGATCCCTGGAGCAGCCAGCACGGCCTCACTCCTCAGCAGGCGCAGCAGGAACGCTGTGTGCGTGCAGGGGGCCTCGGTTCTACTGCCTGGTGCTGCTGTGCCCAGGCCGTTGTCAGAGCCATGTGGATATGTACGTGCCTATGAATCCGGACTAGCCA
Organism: Nothoprocta perdicaria; assembly: GCF_003342845.1. Classification (NCBI taxonomy): domain Eukaryota; kingdom Metazoa; phylum Chordata; class Aves; order Tinamiformes; family Tinamidae; genus Nothoprocta; species Nothoprocta perdicaria. The sequence continues at coordinate 605,418 of NW_020455449.1, forward strand.
CGCCCTGGCCATTGGAGCTAGGCTTTTCCGTCGTTAACACAAGCCGGGTTCTGCTGTTAGCCATGCAGTAACTTGCTGGCGGATCGTGTCTCACCCGGCGGTTGTTGCGGGTGTCAGTGACGCTCACGGCAAAGGGCAGGGCGCAGGCGGCAGTGCCTGCGGGGCCCTGCGGAGCTGCCTGAGGCTGCCGGCATCAGGCGCTCGGGAGCCCTGTGGCTGCTGCCGGCAGGCGCGGAGCAGCCTCTGGAAGGAGCCGGGGGCCTGAGAGAGCTGGGGCTGCTCAGCTTGAAGGGGAAGGCCAAGGGGGGACCTGACCCGTGTCTATAAATACCTCAAGGGAGGGAGGAGGGAGTCGGCCTCTTTTCAGTGGTGGCCAGTGATAGGACTGGAGGAAACATCCACAAACTGAGGCACCAAATGTTCCAGAGGAACTGAAGGAAAGATTTCTTAACAGTGAGGGTGACAGAGCCCTGGAACAGGCTGCCCAGGGAGGCTGTTGGGTCTCCTTCTCTGGAGGTCTTCCAAACCCGCCTGGATGCCGCCCTGTGCCCCATGCTCTGGGTGTCCCTGCTGGAGCAGGGGGTTGGACTGGATGATCTCTAGAGGTCCCTTCCAACCTCAACCATCCTGTGATTCCTCCCACCTGGCTCTGTGCAGCCCCCACATCGCTCCCTTGGCGGCCCTGAGCTGCAAGGGCCGGATCCGTCTCTCTCGCCACAGGGCTGCAGTGAGATCTCGCTCTGCAGGCTGAGCACGGGCTGTAGGAACAGTCTCTTGTGAAGGGCCGTACGGGGGATCTTGGGTCGGAATGTGAAGAAAGTAAAAGTAATGTCTTCCTGTCTCCAGGGCAAAGAATAAATGCATCATTTTAGGAAATTACAACAGTAAAAATGGTACTGCCTTTTTACAAAAAATAATGATAATGCTTTTCGAAGGTCTGAACTAGCCACACAGGTCTGAATGACTGAAAGATTTGGGTTTGGTTCAAAGGGCCTGACCAGGACTCTCTCACTTTGTGACAGACAAAAAGCCTGTGGGAAAAACCTGCAGACAACCCAGATGCAGACCACGCTGCAAACCCTGTTGCTCCACTGAACCACAGAGATCCACCCTCACAAGCTGAGCTAGGACGAGAAGAAGCCAGGAACACAGAGGCAAAACAACAGAGGCTTTTTTTACGGTGCGTGTGATCTGCAGCGCTCGCGACACAGCGCTGGAAGCGGCTACGGACACACAACGACCTTTGTAGCTTCCATCGGTGCCTCAGGTCCGTGAGACCACAGGGCCTGAGGGGATGAGAGCACCTCGAGATGCCTCTGTCCCTTCCTCCTGGCTCTGGGGTGAGTGGCCTCTCCCCACACAACTATTATGATGTTCTCTACGTGGATCAGGTTTCAACCACTATAACGTTCTCATTAAAGCTTCCTTAAATAGTAATTTTTGATGGAATTTGAGAAATTGCAAGTGGTTTCAAAAATCACTTTTTAGTCCTGTGAAACAAGCTAGGAATAAAATAATACACGGGTAAAGTAGCTGCCACGTCCTGCTCTCATCCAAGGATATTATGGGAAACTTGTAAATAAAGAAAACAAATCAATGGCCAGTTCACACTCCATGAGCTACCTAACAACTTGCAACCAGTTAATTACACACCTTTAAAATTCATGTACAGAGAAATGATTCAGAAATAAGCTCCTATAATGAAAAAGGACAGCAGAGAAATAGTGATTCCACTCAGGGAAATTTAACCCCTTACATTTGACAGTGCTTCAAAGAACGCACTATATTTTTGTCATAGCAAAATATTCATTAGCTGGCTGATATTAAGCATATAAAGGCCACTAATTCACGATAAATATTTGTATGTTTGTCTTTTGCTACTAAAACGTAATCTGTGCTCCACAGTTAAAAGGAATATAAGAGTTTACCCCCTACCCTTAAGAACTGATTTTGATTAAATATATTGAAGGCTTCCAAATGATAAGTAGTATTAGGGTTGAGCTGCTTTCACCTCTCCACATATTGAAGACCTGTGTGCCCAAGTAGCTCAGTGAATTCAGTGTCATTCTTATTAGCAGAACAGGGGCCTCACACCAGCTCCGCAGAGCACCAGGACTTGTCAGACTCTGCGTGAGCTTGTCCTGACGCCGCTTTAGCTCCTTCACCTGTAACAGTGATTGCTCTAATGACCAGGTGGCTCTGGTCTAATTTATACACTTCTGTGTAATTTTGCGTAATTGTGCGCTAGAGCCATAATTTTTATATAGACATTAGTTACAAGCTATTACTCTGTTAGAATGAAGTATTTATGGCTATGAAGTTACAATGCAGTGCAGAGCGACATGGGCACGGTAAGAGGGGAGGCTCAAGATGATGCCAGAGACCCCACAGTTATAAAGAAGTTTTCAATGGTCAGCTAAAAAATGTGCATACCTGGGAGTCAGGAAAAGCCAACTTCAAGGGTAAGAAAGAACAAGAACCTACGTAAGGCACTCCATCTAGTAAATCCAAATGCCACATGAAGTTGCAGGCCAGCTAAGAGGGAGGAAGGTGTCCAGTATGAGTGGAAACATTGAGAAATAGCCCCAAGTGTACCCTGGAAAATGGGAGGAAACACCATGCTGCTCTTAGCAAAGAGGAGCAAGAAAATCCAACCATCAACATGATACCTCTCCAGCAAAGAACTCAGGTCACTGATGACTCACTGTAGCCCCCACTGAACTAGAACCATCACGCTGGTACCCACAGAGGCTGTACAGGGCTCAGCATGACACCAGACAGGAAGAGGTAGATGTTGGAAGCATGTATAACAATTTAAACAGTATTATTGTTGAGTTTCTTCTCAACAGTAGAACTGTTTTCTTTTGCTTTTATGTAATTATTGTATCTGACTTACTAATTCTTTGATCAGGTGGTCAAGATTTCCATCTTCTTCACCAGCAGTAGAAATGCTGGACTTTGCAAGCAATGTTGGTTTCCTTTCTTCCTATGGCAAGAATTTGGTGATAACAACTGTTTCCTACGGAAAGACCACACACTGCTGTAGATTATGGTATGCTATTTATGTTTACTACACATCACAGATTATGTTGGTTTCATTAGCTATAGTTAGGATTTCAGGAATAATTCTGTGTTGTACTTTTAATCCTTTAGGTAACTACAAGGTAAAGAAGGCCCATGAAATGGTCAGAGATATATATATTTAAAATTCTCTTCAGTTCAGCTTTTAATTTCAGTGGTCCAGTTTACAGCCCTGCCCAACATCCAGTTCCATTAGCCTAAATCAAGGAACACTGAACCATGACCGGAGGGCAGTTACAAATTAATATGGAAATGTTTTGCAGGAAAGCTTAAGAATCAAAGAGCTATGGAAATGGAGAAACAGAGTATAAACAGAGCATAAAAATAAGCATATCGGCTTTGTGATTAAAAAGACTGGCTTAAAGTGACAATGATCATACATATATATGAAAAAGCTACAGATGAGTGAACAACTGCTGAAGAATGAATGGGTATTTTTACTTTTTTGCTTGTCTGAAGTATTTATTGTCCTTAATTCATTCTATGCCAGTTTTTAGAGACAGGATTATATCACTCTTCTTCATTTATTTCTAATATTACTCCCAAGGAGCACACATCTTTGCTGAAGTGTTCGTAGTGCATCAGGATTGGGCTTCCTTCTGCTTATAAGATTGAATTGGTTTTATAAATACCAGAAGTGGCTAAACACATATCAATAAACATCCCAAGTGCATGGATATTGATAGACATACCTGTTCAGAATAGCATAAACATTCCATACTATGCTAACATTCTTTGGATGACCATTTCTTTTATATATGGAAGAAAATAAAGAGGTCTTAAGTACCCTACAGATATATATATTTGGATTTGATATCCAAGGGGATTTTAGGTAGCTCACACAACCTTCCATGCTCTAAAAAGGCAAAATAAACCTAAGCTAGTGGAAACTGCACTTACTGTGCTTTCAGTATAAAATCATAAGCTTGTTGCAGTCTGTTTAAGTTATTTTAGATGTATACTATGGTACAAGAGTTTTGTGGATTGCCAAGAATACTGTAATTCTCCCCTCAGCTGAAAACAACTGAAAGAGCCATTTGAAAGGGCAAAATTTTTCTTTATTTCAGCCACTGATGCATCAAAGCACGGAAGCATCCACATATTTTCAGGAGTCATTTGTTACTTAAGAATTGAAAGCAAAACAAACCATTCACTACTGCAATGTAGCAAGAAAATGGCAACGGGGATATTTGGAAAAAAAATAAATAAAATGTCGTGAACTTTGATAATATATTGTCTGCAGCTGCTAACTTTGCTGGTTTGGGGAGAGATCTTCTATCTACAAAAAAAGAAAAAAAATTAGAATGGGCATTTCCTGCCAGCTGCTAGCACATACACATCAACATTTGACTTGAACACCTCAGCAAATTTCTTGGTTACAATTTTTATGTTGAGGATGATGTAAATGAAGATGATGGAGCCCAGGAGCTGAATACTATAGATCTTCGTGCTTTTAGTTAAAGAGTTAAAGAGTTAAAGAGTTTTCCTCCACGACGTGCTGAAAGCTTCAGGTGAGCACACAGCTCAAATGGGGAAGTGTTCAAGAAATGAAGTATTCAGTAAGAGGTAATTAGATTCAAAAAGTTGGTAAGAATTATGTTTTTGTAAATGTAATGCTTACTATGTCAAGGGAAAACAAAAAATGAGACAGGCTAACAACCACTGCCTTACATTAGAGAACAAATATGTGGCATCGTTATTTCAGCTCATAACATCACGTTAAAGCTAATTCTGCTTTTTTCAGGAAAAAAAAAGATCAGAATTTTCAATCAGAATTTTCAAGTAATATTTAAATGTTTACCTTTATCTGACTGCCATAAAATAGCTGCAGTGATAGAGTCACTGTGTATTCAGATCTCCATCTTAATCCCTGAGGGCTTTGGGCTGCAGATGTCTAACAGCAGTTTGTTCAAGCATCTTAAACAACAAATAAAGAGCCTTAAGGCTGAAGAGTAGATAGTGCACATTTTCTGCTACAATATATGGATCCAAGGTGTTTGCTGAATCATCCACTTGATACAAAAGCAACTCCTAGCACTGTTTCTTTAAAGGAAATACATAAACGAATGTTGCAAAGTAGGATTTATAACTCCACACATCTTTCATTAAAACTGCAGTACTGTCATGAAGAAGATATATGGTCTTGGCTGATGTCATGTTTTATGTGGCTGTTCTTCCACTTAGTAAGTTATAAGAGACACATAACGCTTAAAAAATGAGGGCCTCTGTACTCCTCATATATTTCATCCCTGATGTTTTAAGCACACTGCCTACTGATAAACATAAAAATATTACAGGTTTTACAGTTCCTTACATTTAGCCACACTTTAAGAGGAAAAACTGAATGGATTTTGTGATTTATGGTGATTCACATCAGGGGATGTAACTCACATCCTGGTTATCTGAATAGAGAAATCATGTGCTGGACAAGTCAACCGCCACTTTTCCAGTCCACAGGCTCTTTTTTATTTTCCTTCCAACATCCCTGAATTTCTTTTTTTTTACAGCTTCCTCATAAAAGACACCAGCTACTTTGATGATTTGTGCTAGATGACACGTTTAATAATATGTTTAGGAATAAAAACCTCTACAGTAAAGCAGACAGAGAGTTCTGAAATGAGGGCTATTCTGTCCCAGCGCAGCTCCTCCTCAGGCTGAAGGCCCTCAGGGCTGTCCCTGCCCGGGTGAGGGTCCCCGGGCTCCCTCAGAGATGTCCCTGTCCTGGTCCCAGTCCCCGGGAGCAGCAGCCCTTGGGGATGCCCCTGCCTGCCCTGTGGCTCCTCCGCAGGCTGCAGGCCCTCAGGATGGAGCCCCTGCACCTCCCGCCAAGTCCCCAGGATGTCCCTGCTCATGCACGTCATCTCCCTTTCTTGCTACACCCACCTCAGGCTGTGGATCTTCCTTACATATTATTTGAGCTCCACGTGGCTCCTGCAGGTGGTTGAAATTTTGGCCTGTGGTGGTAGCTCCCATGGTTTTCAGAGCTGGATGGACCTGGCCTTGACCAACTCAGAGCAGCTCGTGGCCTCCTCCCGAACAAGTCACCTCTTTAGCTCCCAAGGCCCTGCAATTTATGGCCAGTAGTCTGCAACTACAGGGTATTCTGCTTCATTACAAAGGAGGAAATATGTATTGCTCAAGTATTTTATAACTAGGATTCTCACAAATTTATCCTAAAATACCTCTGAAAGTAGTTCATGCATCCATGCATCAGGGTATGGAGGTTTGCCTGCACTCACCTTTGCTCATGCACAGCTTGGATGATCGGGGATGGGGAACGATGTGCCGTGAAGGAGCGGAGGTGCTACAGAGCCTGTGATCCAGGAAGCAGCAACTTGGCTCTGTTCTCCATGCAAAGTCGCCGTAATTCCTCTTTCAGTGGGAATGCAATGTGATGCCACTAGCAGACACAGCTTCCTTCTCCTCTCCTTTCTCTCTCTTCCTACAGAAAAACAAGCCATTTCTTTAAAAACTGACTTGCAGGTTTGAGACAGTTTCATTAAATGTGGTTGACAGTTCTTTCTGTCACCACAGAGTCACAACTGAAAATAGGTGTTTTTTAATTGTTTGCAAGGTGGGTTTACACAAATACAGCACCGGTTGCTTGTCATGTGGGCATACAGTAAATTTGACCTCTACAAACTGCACTGGAAAGCAGTTTGCTGCAGAGTGGAAGGTCTTGAGCAGCACATAATCAAACGAGCAGCCCACAGCACTTCCCCATAGGGTCCAATGGCTGCGGAAAGGAGATGTGTCTAGACAGCAAAGATTTGGCAAAGATTTCTCCTTTGGCAAAGGCTGGCTACGTCTATTCGGTTATACGAATTGATCTTTTAATCCCTGGGTCACTTGCTGAGGGCCTACTAAACATGCTTTCTGGCCAGTATATGACAACTGCTATCCTGTCAAATCCTGCGTTTGATGTGTTATTTTGTGACATGTTTTGAAGTCTCCTAGATGCTTATTCATACACATTCTGCCTCTCAAGATCTGCAGAAGGCCTTGTCTGCATAACATTTGGACTTCCCTGCCTCCATCCACTGCAGGTAGCCCCGTGAGCAACTCCATTCACCGAAATTACGTTTCAGTCCTCCCACCAACAGTATCAATATCAAGAAATGTTAAGTGCGTGCAATGAATCTGGATTGAAATTCGCTTGACCTCCTTCTGAAGATGAGCACCTCGCAATGCAGGACGGGAAAGCACAGGTACCTGTACCCACCCATCCACTCGTACCCACCACCTTGTGTGCTAACTAGCATGTCTGGGGATCTCCTGCAGCCTCTGAGAAGAGAAACACACATTTGGGTGGTCTCTTCAACGCGAGGCAACACAGGATTCAGAGTGATCAGTACCCACCTTCCCCTCCAAACACAAGCGCACTGTGCACTGAGATTGGAGCAAAGGGAAACAACGTGCAATTAACAGGGCAGTAACTAAAGCAGCTGGCTGGGCCAAAAGGAAGACCTGCTATTGCACACACCGTCCCTGGGGCCTGCCTTGCAGCTGGCTTTGGACATGAAGAAAAATCACCCTAGGGAAGCAGAAAGGAGAACCCATCTGCCATGCACAGGCACCACTGCAGTATTAACAAGGGGAATCAGACGGTATTAATCACAATGGACACTGAGTGGGTGAGATCTGGCAGATGGGGTCTTGGTAAGGGCCATGGCTGTACTCCTGAGTATATCTAATAGGTATTTTAAACACTGGCACAGCAATGCATAAAACTCAAATAAAACTGGTAAAAACAAGAACAGAGATTAACTTTATTAAGCTTAGATGTGTACAGGTTCAGAAAGGTTCTGAAAGAAGCCTGTGCACAGTGGGATAAACACTAAAGCTATTAAAATACAAGGACCTGTAATATATACACTGTCTTGTGACTATAAAGACATCATGGTGTAATTCCATAATGCTCCTAAACATCCGAGATGGGCCGCTGTGTGCCTGGCACTGCCAGCACAGGCAAAGCTGACCGCGGTAACCGTGCCAGCATCGGGCGAAGGCGCCCGGTCCACAGGCCGAGCTCCAGCCCTCTCCATAAGGGGAGCAGACGGCTGCCCCTGGTCCCCGGCTGCGCCGCCATTCTGGGCCTCGCTCCCGCCTCAGCGGCCGTTAACGGCTGCGGCGCCGCCATTCTGGGCCTCGCTCCCGCCTCGGCGGCCGTTAACGGCTGCGGCGCCGCCATTCTGGGCCTCGCTCCCGCCTCAGCGGCCGTTAACGGCTGCGGCGCCGCCACGTGACCTTCCCCCCGCGGCGGCCGCGCTGTCGTCACGCGCCGCGGCAGCGCCGGGCAGGGTGAGCGCCGCGGAGGGGCCGGCGGGCGGGGAAGGCGGGAGCAGCAACGGAAGCCGGGCGGGATCAGCGCGCGGCGGAGCCGCGAGCACGCAGCAGGGAGTGGGGGCCGAGCCGGGCCGGGCCTCGTGGTGGAGGAAGGGGGAGAGGAGGCGGAGGGGGCGCCGCGAGGCGGCGGGGCCGGGAGCGAGACCGGAGCTCTCCGCCTCCCGCCCCCCTTCCGCGCGCGCGCCCGGCAGCCGTTGGGCGGCCGTTAAGCGGCCGTTGGGCGGTGCCCGTTCTCAGAGGCGCGGCGGTTTCGGAGGCGGGGGCTGCCCGCGGGTGCCCAACGGCTCGGCCTAGGCCCCGGCCTAGGCTCAGTTGTCGTTATGTCGATATGGAACATGTTTCCCCACTCCCCAGACCTAGTCCTTAAGGCCTCCTTCACTAAGTTTGCCTGGGATGTTTGGCCAGTTCGTAGCAGTTCCCAAGTATTCTTCTGATTGACTTTCGTGTATATATAATTTTTTTTCTTCTCCCTATTATCATATTCGAGGCATTTAAAATTATTATTTTGGAAATATAAGTTCTGTGACATCACCTGTTGGTGAAGTCCATGTGTTACGTGTAGCATGGTATAAAATAAATAAAAATATCCTTTCTATCAAAAATACAAAAGGAAGTAGTTGATGATATGAAGTAGTTTCTTGTAAATTCAGTTTGAAATTCAATGCAGAATAATTAAAAAATTTTTTTTTCCCCTCACGATAATTTAGAGAGTCTTCAGGCCCTGTCTTAAAAGAGTAACTATGGAAATATTTATGATCTCTCTAATACTTTTTTAAAAGTGGTGAAGCATTTTTCTATTCTTTCAGTACAACTATACTGAAGATCTCATGCTGGAGCAAATGAATTTATAGCTGAAGATCTGTCCCAGTGTGCATTGTTAGTGTATTGAGTTCTTAATTGGCAAGTTTCTCTGTGGTAAATTTTAAGAATATATCGTCACTCAGGCAAAAAATGGCAATTGTCAACAGAAGATATTTGGAAGATGGAACTCGGGGTTTCTCAGGTTCAAATAGTAAAATAATTGCTCAAAGAAACTTTGGAACTAGACTTGTTTTTCCAATGTGCAGTTTTGTAACTGAGTCTAGGAGACACATTCCTTAAAAATGTTACAATACAAATGTTCCAGTAAAAATGTTACAACTGCCAGATTGCTGGTGGTCTTTCTTTATTGTACTTAAGCAATTATAAACTCTTCTGTATAGCTTTTATTTGTTTGCTGGAAGAAATTTGTGCTTTCAGTTTCTGGGAAATGGATATACACAGGATATGGTATTGAGTGATATCCAGATCTGTAAGAATAATATTTGAATAGTCATGAACAATAATTTTAAGAGTCAAATAGGTTTCACAATTGGAATTTAGTGTTGAAATATTTCAAAGTTGGCTGGTGTGCCATAGATTCCAGCTATTTCTGGAATGGGTGGATTTTACGACTTTTGGTTCAAGATATATTCTCATTTCAAAAAAACAGTAACACAGAGTTTGAACTGATCGGCACTGTGTGATTATAAGATCTTTCTGGGCCAGTGATATTGAGCTGCAGATCTGATTAGAGACCAAAACCTGCATTTTTCTACTTACACTATTTATAGAATATTCTATTTTTCCCTCTCAGTGAACACTTGGCAAGAGCAAACAAATCCTAGTTCCTATGTGTTAGAGTGCTTTCTGTTGAAAAAATATTCTCGTGCTTGAAAATGACTCTTCTAGAACCAAGTTCAGTTGAGATGTATTTTAAAGTACATAGGAATCACAAAGATTAGATAAGCTGAAACTCCTCCAAAATCCAGTTCTAATAATCTTAAAACCACTGTTGACCATTGCAGCATGAACATTTTGTTTCTGTAGAAGTTGGGGGTTGTTTTGTTTGTTTTCCAACTGAAATTATCTAGTCTATTCAAAAAGTGAGAAATAAGATTCTGTTGATCTGTTAAGTGAAAAATATCAATTGGTTTTATCTGAGAAGTACACGGGAAAAAACATACTAAATTGTATAAATGCTTTCCTTTTCAAAAGATTTTTACTATTTTACATGGTTTAGTCTTAGAAGGATGAACGATCCCTTGGATATTCTGTCTCTTGATTTATGAAATAATTATTAGTTTATTCCAGAAATTAATTAATCCACAAATACTAAAATATCAGCAATGCTTGTTTGGGTGCTTTTTTTTTTTAAACCTTTCAGTAAAATTCTTAATTATGTATTCCTCAGAGGCTTATTTAGGGCTTACTTTTAGCTGTTTTGTGCATTCCTATGTATGACAATTGTCAAGAAATGCGTGTGATAATCGATGAACTTGTCGCCAGTACCAGGCTCCAATATGGTGGCCCATGGCAGTTACTTTGTGTACAGTGGATGTGCTCTTAGCAAGTCCCACAGTGACCTCTAATGTTCAAGGGTAAAACCTGACTTGTTAATTTATTTTATAGGCACAGTTTTGCATATCATTACGACTGAAGATGGTGTCTCATGTTTGTATGTCTAGTTTGACTGTATAACACAGACAGTACGTAGTAACAGCTCTGCAGAATCTTAACCAAACTTCATGAGATTGTTATGTTTGGGAGTTTAATTCCCACTTATTTGGGCAAATAAACACAAAGCTTTATTTAGAATAGTCGTGGGAGAACTAGCTGTTTTTGTAAAGTATCTCGCAATTGTCTTTCAAATACTAAATATGTCTATATCCTAAACATCTTTGTTCCAGACTGAAATCTATGATCATTTTTAGAAATTTGTTTCTGAAGTTTCGTTGGATGTTTTTATTCTCTTTATGGCACTTACTCGGTGTGTTATGTGAATACTTAACATTTTAATTTTGTTAAAACTGAATATTCACCCTTTTTGTTTGTTTAAGTTTGGTCCTGACAAACCAGAACTAACCAAAGTGACAATTTCATGGTACTTGACAGAATGCTGAGCGTTGTCTAGATAAATGTGCATCTGAATTCCCAAGCAAAGGTTGTCCTATTGTTTACTGTAAATGCCATTTACAAATTTAATGCATTGAGAAGCAACACTCTGCCTGAGGCTGAAACAGTGGCAGCTGCTAGTTGTAAAGGGCACTTCAAACTAATTTATAAGATTAATTTATTTTGCCTACCTACATTGAATTGTTGTTGTAAAACGCAGCACAGAACAACCAGGTGCAAGAATGTAAATACTTGTAACGCTGTTCATTTAAGTGTGAGTGCAAAAGTGAAGTAACTTAGTGATGAGGTCGTAGTTAGTAACGAGGCAACATTTTTAAAGAAAAACTAGTGTGAACTGGGTGGTTGAGATTTGTCTGTGGCAGCTATCACCTCCATGTCTGTGCGCATCAGATTGAACTTGCAGAACTTATTATATAATGAGTTAACTATAAACTCTGCACACATGTACCTGTACAAAAAATATTTTCAAAATTGCTGTAATATATAACTTATATAGGTAACGAGGGTAAGGTGACACAGCACTAGTTTGCTCTGGCCTTGAAGTATTGTGAAAGCTTGTGGAGAAGGCACATGTTATAAAGTCCAGACAAGTTCTCCTGTTGAGCGTCATCCTAGTCATCAGTTATTAGACTAGATAAAACCTCGTCTTCAAGTGTGGTTTTTAAAAGTTGTGTATTTTTTCTTGCTTAATTCTGTATTTTATAACATGAAAAAAACTGCCCTTAAATATTTTGGTATTTTTTTGTTGCGAAAATGTTCTTGTTTTAAAGCTGTATGTACCTGACTTCTAAGGTGATCACATTGATTTATAGAAAAAATCATATTGTGATTGTCAGAAGAGTTGGTTATTTTAATATGATATGAAGATATGATACTGTAAGTATAGTTACTGGTTTCTGAAGTAGATTGTGTAGGTCATCTTAAACTAACATATCACTTTTGGCTTGTAGTTTTGCATATAGGTTGTAATTCCCTCCTTCCTGCTCTCTTGCATGCTGTCTTGTAGAAGCACCTCGGGGGTCAATTTGGTTCCTTTGTGGATGGATGCTAATGCTTTGTTTTTACAGTTATGCTTCCTATCTTCCTGTGTTCCTATACTTCTGTGGGTAATTTTTAAGTAGTTAAATTTGCAAATACATTGTAACCTGGGGCTTTCTGAATATTACTTGATGGGTTTCTGCAGGCTGTTTGATAAACAGCATCTTCTTATGTGCAGGCAAGTGTAAGAAAAATAAACATTTTATATGTAGAGAGCTATCTAAATAGCATCTCTGCTCCATATGCTGTAGTACCCACCAGAGGCTCGTTTAATCCCTGGACCTTTTGTGCACCGAATACTTCAGTCCAGATAATGCTGTGCTCCATCTGCCATGATCTCTGAGCTGCACGACATGAAATTCTTAATGCTTTAACCTGTGCTAGCATTTTTGATCTTTTATTTTTCTGATTAATGTCATTTCAACAAGTTGTCAAGGTTAGCTTTAAAATTTGTCAGTTCTGTTTATTCTTTTTTTTCCCCCGTAGAGCAAGTATATTTTTTAAATCCTGAAGTAGTAGATGTATCTCTGAGTTGTTATTTATATGTTTTCTCTGCTTCCCTTGCATCATCTTTTAAATGTGATTCGTACATATTTAATCAAGGTGTCATTGACTGGGCAGAGATCCAGAAATATGCGCTGTGTTGTTGGAACCGCAGTCCTTCATATATTCAGGAAGAATCCTCTTGCTCTACTGACATACTTCTAAACTCGTTACATATTTAGCTGTCAGTGTAGGACAGTCACGGTGCTGGATTTCAGAATTTCACTCTGAAAAGTAGGATGCTCAGAAAATCTGCCTGTACTGGGGGCCTGGAACTGGAGCCCGTGCTCCCGATGTGGCCTCACCAGGGCTGAGTGGAGGGCGAAGATCATCTCCCTAGACCTGCCGGCAGCGCTCTTCCTGGTGCACCCCAGGATGAGAAATACTTCCAATTTATCACATCAAAATATTAAAAAGTAAAAATATTTCCTCCAGCAAATCTCAAAACTTTTTAAAATTATTATTATTTAATTATTGTTATTAATTATTATTATTTTCTTAAAGAAAATGCATGTTCTAAACTGCTAATTGAAGCACATAAAGGTTATAGAATATTATCTCCAAGAGTAGAATGTTATCTTCAACAATGATAGCTACCTAATATTTTATTTATTTTCAGATATTTTAAGCAGACTTTTATTTCTAAGGATCTTTGTTCTATGTACCCTAGAGTCTTTCTTGCAATTGCAGTAAACGCTTTTCATTACTTTTTTTTTTCCCTAAGACCACCTGAGTATAAGATATTATGGTATAATATAAGAAGTCACTGTAGGTTTTCAGCAGACATTATTTGTACGTTTAGGATTGCCCATTTGCATGGGCAGTTACCATAGAATATGTACCCATGCCAATAAAGAGGGAGTAAATTTGCCTGCTTTCTGTCTTTCAAAAAGAAATAGGGAAATCAGTCATGGTGTGAGCCGCGCGTCAGCCTATGGCTTTCACCTCAAAGTGTATGGCGAGTGCTCGAGGTGGTTGAGGAGAAGGTGTATAAAATTGTGCTTGGGAGCTAATCTTTCTGTAAGAGTGGAAGAGGTCTCAGAGATGCCAGTGAATTGAGAAGGGGCTGCCAGCAAAGGCATGGCATGCATTGTTGAACAGACGGCAAAAGGGATTTTTAGTGATTCTGTTTTTATATGAAGTAATTCTAAAGGTAAATCTCTGCTGTTGGAGGCAATAGCCTCTCCTGGTGGATTGGTTTCAATAACAATTTCATAAACAATAAGATAGAAGTGCTGTATTTTAACGAATGTTTTGAATTGGTGAGTTTTTCTTGTTCTGTTTCATAACCTGTTTCAAATCCTTTGTGAAAACTGTTGATACAGATTGAAACTGTTTTAATGAAATGTGCAGAAAGATAATATTATTCGTCCAGTATTTTAAATGACAGATCTTGTCATTGAAAAGCTATTAATATCTATAAAGAATTTAACTGAAGAATTTGCTGATGGTTTACTTTGTAAAACTGACTTTCATCTCTGAAGCCTAAGGCTTCATAAAATTAAGAAGCTGAATCTATGACAGAAATATTGCTTGCAGGACTATTTCATCAGAGTGATGTGAGTTTGTGTTTTGCACAAACACCTCTCCGCTTCTGTATTTCTGAAAATGCAGTAAACTAAAACTGATTATACTGCAAAGTTCTGTTGTTAGAGGGTTGAAGCAATTTGTATGTATTTATGTTTTCCATTATTTTCGTTGTCAAACAGTTCTGTGCCCTTGAACAGTACACAGTCTGTCAGAGTTTCAGTGTGATAGAAGGAGCAGAGACTCTACAAATCCAATAGATAAAAACTACTGTTTAATCTGGATTTACCAGTAGGCAAAGTACTGCATAGAGTAGTTAGGTGTCTTGTCTTTTTGATAGAAGAAGTTTATTAAATTGAAAATTGGCCCTTCCAGAGCTGCTGAAACCATTTTCCATGCAGTTATGTTCAGGAAGTGTCTCCCACAGGGCTTTCAAACCCTTGTGCTGTATCTGCCACATGCACATTTGAAATGACAAGGTTAATTAATTAATTAAATAAAAACATCATTTCAAATGGTACAGTCTTAGAATATCCCGGTTAAACTTACTGCACACATGAGTATCTGTGTGACTACATTTGTTACCCTTGCAAATTACATTTCAGGAACTGATATTTTCACTGAATGTTTCCTATAAAAGGCCACCCAGACTGGCCTGCTCACTCTTGACACAAAGAATATGTAAGGGCAGCCTGGTGTGGAGTGAGCCTAAAGTGGGAGCTACTTAGTAGGATTGTTGGGAGAGGCTTGGAATGGAACTACAGGCAAGCAAAATAAACTCGAACCTCATCAGCAATGCCTGAGTACTCAGCTGGCTTCCAGGGGTGTGCCTGGGATCATCAAACAGCTCTGGTGTTTCAGTGTACTCAGTAGCTGTGTTGCAGGAGTGCTCAGGGATTCGGGGTAAGCAGAAGTTGGAGATAGTGTAACAAGTGGTGAGTAGGAGGAATATCCATGTATTTCATTACTTAGCTGCCTAGTCTGCCACATTTTTCTTTTAACTTTCTGAGGTGAGTAATAAATAAGGTATTATTGTGCTACTCTGTATCCCTGTGATAGAGATGACAGTTTCAGTGGATGAAACTGCATGTTTGCAGTTACCACGTTGTGGAAATAGGGCATGTCTATTGGGTGTGAGAGTATTTAATAAAGAAATGGTATGTGCTACAGTGTTGGCTTTTCTTTATGTAATATAATCCTTCTTTGGAGGTCACAAATGCAATAATAACTTTTCTATGGGGAGATTAAGTTCAGAGTTTTAGGTATAAACTTCAGTTGAATGCTCTTTTTTATTATATTTATTTATTTATTTATTTTAGGAGTACATAATTAGGTTTGGTTTGGTTATATCAGTTTGCTTCTTATTCTGTTATTGCTGAGTCACTTCTGGGAAATATTCTGGTAGCACACTGTCGCAAGAAATGGTCAAGCTAGCTAAAAGGTAAATGTCAAATATCAAACTCTCTTCTGCGGTAGTTTACAAATTCTACTGAAGATTTCTGTTCTTTGTTTTCATGTGCCCGTTCACCTTTTCACTGTGGATGAGGGGAGACCCCAACAGATAATAATTCATTTATCTTTAGCTGTTCATTGCTTGATTACCATGAGCAGTAGTACTGTGTCCTAAAGCTTGTTTTGTAACATTTTTTTTTCTTTTGTTCTTTTTCAGATTATGGCACAAGCTCAAGGTTTTGGGAGGAAATATGTTAAAGCCTTTTTTAAAGGTTTCTTTGTTGCTGTCCCGGTAACAGTGACTTTCCTAGACAGAGTTGCCTGTGTAGCAAGAGTGGAAGGAGCATCAATGCAGGTATTGCTGGAAATGCCTTTTCTCTGTTTGGAAAGTACAAAGGTGACTCACTGACAATGGCAGAATGGAAAGATCCATTGATGAAATTGTAATATGGAACAGTTTAATTTCCAGTGTGTCACAGAAATATTTCTGTAATGTGAAAACACAAACTTGCAAGAAGACTTAGGAAATTTTGTCCCAGTGAAAGTATATAGATAGGTAATGATAAAGATATGTTCCTAATTTGCTGGTTACTTAGAAATAAAGATTTCTCTTTTGAGCACTACTTTTTGTCTTTTAAAACTTGAATTTGGTGGCTTACAAAACAGCTCTATTCATTTTTAATAGATCTATTACAGTATTTTTAAAGGCAAAATGAGAACCTGCCGTGCTGGCTCTTACTAATGAAGAAATGTGGCCGTCAAGAAAATGGCATGAACTTTATGTGAACCTAAATGATTATGTTCATTAGCCATGCATGTTCATTGTTCTTGCTTTGGTTATACTGAATGTTTATCAGTGTAATCAAATAATACAAATATGCCGTGTAACATGTAGAAGAGAATGAACAAATACTGCTGCTTTCTTTCCTCTGTTACTAGGACTTGAAAAAATACTTGTTGTCAAATAGTTTCTATATGACCTTTTTCATATTACCAAAAAAAAAAAAAAAAAAAAAAAAAAGAAAAATCCTAGTACTTGTGATAAGATACTAATTTCCTTGCCAGGATTTCTCCCCAGTATAAGAGGGATTTGGAACTTCTAGAGAGGGTCCAGAATAAAGCAACTAGGATGATTAAGGAACTCAAACATCTATCTTACGAGGAAAGACTGAGTGAGTTGGGCCTGTTTATCCTAGAGAGAAGGTTGAGAGGGGATCTGATAAATGTATGTAAATACATGAGGGGAGAATGTAGGGAGGAAGGGGACCAGCTCTTCTCAGTGGTGGCCAGTGATAGGACATGGGGCAATGGGTACAAACTGAAACACGGGCAGTTCCATCTCCATGTGAGGAGGAACGTCTTCACTGTGAGGGTGACAGAGCCCTGGCACAGGCTGCCCAGGGGGGCTGTGGAGTCTCCTTCTCTGGAGATCTTCCAAACCTGCCTGGATGCCACCCTGTACCCCATGCTCTGGGTGTTCCTGCTGGAGCAGGGGGTTTGGACTAGATGACCTCTAGAGGTCCCTTCCAACCTCAACCATTCTGTGATTCTGTGATTTCTTAAACATGCAATTAAGTCTGCTTTGGTAGGGACACAGTTACAAGGAATACCTCCCTCTTCTGCCGTATAGCCTGAAGGAAAACCAGCCATTGCTTTAGAATTCCATCTGCACCATATTCTCTGGAGAACCATCTCTGTGGAGCACATCTGAAAGCTGTAGGTGTGAGGGAAAGTGAAGTTTAGTCAGCACGTAGCCTTGGATTTATCAATTACATGCTTCCAGTGTATATCTTATTGTTGCAGTATCAAAATGTCTGATTCCCAAGAATTTGATTTGAGATATATTTCTTGAACTTCTAGCTGTCTTTCTGTACTTGTTATTGTGGCTCCTGATGAATCAGCTCATAAGCAGGCTTCATATGCAAGTTCTGTAACAAACTGCTTAATGCCAAGTGTTCTAGCAAGTAGTCTGAGCAGTGGTCTCTGACAAAGCATGTTCATTTCAGCAGCAAATATTACTGAACGTTTTGTTACATTATACATAATAGCAGTTGTAATTATTCTCTGGTAGTTTCTTCTGTCTTATTAGGACTACTGCATCTAGCCCTTTGAGCTCATATGAATATTCTTTCTGTTCCTCAGACTGTAAGGAAATAAGTTGTGACACTCTGGTGTTCACTAGCAGCATGACAACTCTGAACTTAAGCATTATTTATAGTTAAAGGGCATGCTTTTTCCCTCTTACTTACAGTACCTTGTGTCCTGAGAGGCTTCATCACGTGTTTGAGGATCTCAGTTTGCATACTTTAGCACTAGTTCGTAGTGGGAAAGAGTAAATGTTTTGTGACTGCTATGGCTGCAAATTAAAGCCTGTAAGTCTTACTTGTAGCAGCTATTATGCAAAAATCTTAAACAAGTTATAAAGCTTCAAGTTAGAAAAAGGAAGAAGCCAACATATTGTTTTGTTATTTATAAAAATATGAGCCCTTGTGAGCCTGTTTATTGACTATTTTTGTGGAAGATGTATTTCTTGCTTTGCTAGATTTGAGGTCTTGCTAGTAAAAATACCCTGGAGAATAAGCTCTTTCTGAACCCAGCATTAATTTCCTTCTATACTATTTTTTTGCTTTTTCTGGGGAAGTCACTATTTTTATTATTAGAAAGAAACACTCGCTGAAAGGTTTAGAAGATCATTTACAGAAGACTGTGATTGTTGACATAAAATGAAAGCTGTCTCCTTTTGGTTTTGCTTCCCAATGCATTCCTTCCTCTAACAGAATAGTATTTTTGTCTCTCTGTGATTACATTTTCAATGTAACAGGTTGTCCTACATTGCCATATTCCTTCAAACATAATTCTAATGTGTGATGAAATTTCTATGCCAGAACTACATGAGCAAATAATATTGTTAAAAACAGCAAATGATGCTGGCATAACCTTTAAATGCTTTGGGATAGAATAATATCTAAATATATTTACACTGAAAACCATTTCCTCTGTTTAAATACATAAAGCAGTAGGAATTAACTAGAGAAATGCAAAGTAGGCAATACTGTATCAGGAATATTGAAACTATCTCTGACTATGAAAAAAAAGTCAATTTATTTGCATCTTCTGGTGTGTTCCTCTGCAAGATTAATTCTATATTATTGTAGTTGCATGATGTGTTTATGAACACATATGTAAATGTTTCTTTTAGGTATCAGATGTGAAATGCAGTGTGTGTTGGAGCAACAGGTTAAAGTTTCCCTTTATGCTGGCAGTCTCTGTCAACTATTTAAGGCAAATACTTTGCAGACTAAGTAGCTTACTTTGTGAGAATACAGCATATGAATAACTCCCACTGCTTTAGATGAGTTGCTTTGCCTTTGGTTAGTGCCATTGCATGCCTCTGGTCCATCTGTGCTTGCATTTGGTACCGTTATACATTTTGAGTTATTTGTGAGCTTATATGTAAAGAAATATTGGCCTTTGGAAGATGCTATATAGGTGGAATAGCCTGTTGGAAAATCCTGACTAAAAAAAAATAATAATCCAGTGCTGCCAAGTAGTTCCTATTTTAAATTTATCTGGATTTTACAATGCAATACTGTTTGTATTACTGTACTGTAAGTACTGCAATACTTATAACACAAAAAAATCCAGATAAGATCAATATTTTATTTGCTGCAGATCCAGTAAATAAAATATAGATGAGTGTCAGTGTACTTAGAGCTTAGACTCCAACCATATTTCTGCAAATATGGGTATGTGTTTTGGTCTTTCTTACCTAGAAATTTGCCCTGTATCCACAGCTCACAATGTTACTAGGCTTACTATTACTGTGAGCTAAACATACCTTGTCATCAATATTCATTTTATTGTTTTGCTGACCTATGACATTGATTATTGTGTGTATTGTGTGTATTACACCTACTCAAGCCCCTGCCACGTTATGTTCTTGTACATTAAAAAGCTAGTTTTTCACAAGTCCTTTAGAAATAAATCTTTTTCAACCCATTTGACTAACATAGAAAGGAGGAATAAAGAAACTATTAATAATAGAGAGATCAATACCTCTAAGTGGCTTTTGAATTTATAAGTAAATACTAGGTACCCACCCTAGTTCAGGAGTTTTTTTTTTTTTTTTTTTTGTCTGAATAAAAGTAAACCAAGATTTAACACTGTGTGAGTTGAGAACAGTTAACTTTGTTCCTGTATTTCTATTTTGTTCATCAAAGGTGTAATCAGTCTGGAGAAGGGAACTTCAGAAGTTAGCTCTGGTGGCATTTCTGCTGTGTTGCAGGGTGGACACTGAAAAGCTTGCTTATAAACATGAAATTTTACCAAATACTGCAAGTATCCTCTACAAATGAGGGGCTGCATAATGTTCATACTCTCTCAGATGTGGAGGGGTGTGAGATTAGAATCTGCTTTGTTAAATATGTACCCATATTTTGGAGTATAAAGTGGAGGTCATCTGTTAACCAATGTAAAGATACCAAACTTTTATTTGAAGAGACTGAAAAAGCTTATTGAAAAGGGTTCTATGAACAAGCATTGGTGTGGATTGCTCGTAGTTACTTTGATATCTCAGTAAAAGGAGTATTTGTACAGGAAATAATTCCTATGGTAATCAGTGATGCCATTGCACTGTGATTGGGCTGCTTCCTTCTGCCACTGTTGTGGTAGCTTAACTCAGGCTTGAGATGATACTGTCATTTACCCAGTTTCACACAAAATACTACATTTTGGCCTTCATTCTTCCCTAGATACCTTCTAATACTCTGCACTAGTTACTTATTTAATGGTTTTGACTGTTGAGGTGAGTCAGCATTCGTATTTAGTAAATATTTCTGTAGGAGTTTGTGCATCTTGTTATGGAAGGTCCACACCTACTAGCAGTGTCAGGATGTTTTAGCTGGTTGGTTGGTTGGTTTTTCTTTGCAAAATTTACAAAGATAAGTATTATTACAGGCATATATGGCACTTTTCTTGCACTAAGCTTCCATAAGAAGCAAGATGCCTGCAAAAAGTTGGTGTTTTGTGGAAATTAGTTTTGTTCATTCTCTTTTTGTTTTTAATCTTAAATGATATACAATAGAGATAAACACTTCTTTTCATCACAGTTGCCGTAAGCATATATGCTGTGTAGTTTAATGTATATGCAATAATGCATTGAAAGATGTGAATTTTAGTTTATTAAATATTGCTATGTTATACTATGTTATATGTAATTTATTGCAAAGAAAATATATCAGAGTTTTGGTACTTTTATACTTACCGGTGGATATAACTGATTTTTATCAGCTCTAGGATTTGAGCCACTGATGGAATAAGAGTTAGGTGAAGGATTCATAGAGGAAATAGTGACCTAAGGCTATTTTTATTTTTTTTCTTTCTCTTTTTTTTTTTTTTTTTTTTTTCAGCCTTCTTTGAATCCTGGCGGAAAGCAAACATCTGATGTAGTGCTTTTAAACCACTGGAGTATTCGGAATTATGATGTACAGCGTGGGGACATTGTGTCATTGGTGTAAGTAAGCTTGCATACATTTCAATACCAATGTATATAAATCTTGAAACATCAGTGTTTGCATACCTGATACACAAAAGAACACCCCAAAATTTTAATATTCTTTTATTAATGCTCATATAATTAGTTTGCAAAACTCAAGAATTATTCAAAGAATGTTTTAAATAATAGAGATAGTGTAACACACTATGTGATGCAATATAGATGTGTACAGAAACTGGCGAGAGGGCTGTGAGATAAAGAGAGAAAAAAAAACATTATATAGCTTCTTAAATGGTTGGGCTATGCACTCATATTTTTGAGCAAAAGGAAGATTTCATGGAGAAATTTGACACTCAAGTTTGACTCAATTTCAGAGTAATATCACAAGAATTTCAGTTCTCCATGAAGGACAGATATAGCAGAAAAAAAAGTTTTTACAATTCTAATAGGGAGGCCGATGTATTAAGCCAAAAGGTGGCAGTGTTTCTCTGCTGAAAATAGGGCTAACAGCAGACAGAAACTCCATTTCAAATTTAATGTAATATAGAAATGGAATGCCAAAGTGTGCATAACTGGCACAACGATATAATACATTCTCATAGTACATGCTTGGATAGTTTAAGCTTAAGGTTTTTGGTTGTGTAAGTGAAATGCACAGTTATGCGGACTGTAACAGAACTGACTTTTATAAGCTGTAGCAGCTGGTATGAGCTATATAAATGGTCTAGCTACAGATGATTTTATTCATATTTGCAACACCTCACGTTACAGATGGACTTCAGTTTCAGGTCACTTAGGAACTGCTTGTAAAATTTGGTGCTGTCTCTGTGTGCATCCTTGTGCCCAAGTCATGCTCTGGTGATTGTGAAAACAGTGAATGTACCAGGTTAGTAATTAACAGATTGAAAGGAATGTAAATAGTTTAATTCTTAAACTTCCTGAAAGTTTGTGGCAGATCTGAATGATCTGCTCTGATTGCATTGGCTTTGTAATATAGGTGCTCTATGTTGAAGCATCATTGAGGTACTGTGCTTTTTCTCTCTCTCTCTTTTCTTTTAAAATGTTCTGAAAACTTGCCTATTATTGGTCCAACTTACTTATACCTACGTGGAGGAGGTTGTGTTGTGCTTGTGCATTGAGGTTTTTCTTAATTCTTTGAGAAATACACTGAAGAACACACAGATTGGGTAATTCAAAAATTATTGTAGGAACAGTTTTGTTGTGAAAATATTGAAGGATATTTTTTACATCTGTAAAATATTTAGGTACTTTACCACACAGGTTTGTTAAGGGTGGCTTTGGCCTATTGGTTGAATTCACTTTCCTGTCTTCCGTTCAAATATTGAAATAGTTTGCATCCAATTCTGTAAGTTAAAAATCTTGTAATATTTTGCATTGTATTGTAAAGATTTGTAGAGATATTGGCTGTGCAACTGTGTATACGAGTTGTTTGAGACTTAAGCTTTGGTACATGAAGCTTTATTATGTAAAAAAAGTTATTATTATCATTTTCATTTCAATTGTTTCCTTACGGTTCTTATGACTCAAGAGTGAATATATAGGTCATGTAAATGCATTAGTTTTACCTGGTGATTGTTGTATTAGAGGTGTGTCTCTTAAATCAGGGAGGTTGGGAGGTTGGCTGCCTTAGACAAGGCAGAAAAGGGGAGGGCCAGCCCTGTAGTCCTCGACCAGGATGCTTCTCCTGTTCCTGTCAGAAATTCAGATGAGAATTTAATGGTGTGATTGAGATATGCAGAGAGATACATAAACCTTAATTCATACCATCCTTGTTTGCTCAACCTGTGGATTTTAACATTCATCTGCTGTCTCTTTTTAGCTAAGTTATAGTAGAAGATTACAATGAGGCTGTGGGACGTTGATCTTTTTTGCACAGCAAGAGATTGTGAATTACACAAATTTGTGAAATCAGCCACTGCATGTGTGCAGTGTCCATGTGTGCAAATATAGACCAAGTGATGGTCTATAGTTGGGTTTAGATTTAGGTTTATTGGTAAGAAGATTAGTCCTTAAAAGTAAAGCCAGAATCAGATTCAAAAAAAAAAAAAAAAAAAAAAAAAAAAAAAAAAAAAAAAAAAAAAAAAAAAAAAAAAAAAAAAAACAGGAGAAGAAATTGGAAGCAAAGAATGATGTTTACTTGCAGTTTAATATTGTATAAATTGTTTTTTAACTAACTAGCTCTTTAACAGTCTTTTTTAAGATAATGTTTTCCTTTTAGCTAAAGCTAGTGCTTATTGATGCTAGCATTAAGGGAGCTCCAAGTTACATGCTCTATCTTTTGAGGTCACAATTTAAAGTTGATTGAAATTGGAGAATGGTGAATCACATGTCATTATCGTTTAGTTTTTTTCTCTTGATTGATTTCTTATTAGTACATACTATATTACTCAGGCCTAATTTAACAATTTTTGAAGAACCGTGCTGAAGTAGGTCCCAAAATTTCTGTAGAATTTCCTCAGGTGCTGCTGAATGAGCAGACAGGATGAGGAGGCCTTTGCAGTTGGTTTGCCTGTACAGCGTTGGAAGGGCAGCTGCTGTGCGGCTGTAGCCGGGGCGCAGGGCAGTGCGGGCTGCAGCGCTCCTGCAGCTGCTCTCCCTGGTGCCCCTCCTGATGCTGCCTTCCCACTGCAGGCTGGGCACCATGCTGCCCAATTTAGGTACACGCAGCTCCATTCCTGCCGGGTACAGATGTAGGCAGTGCTTTAAAAGGATGTTGTCAAAGAATGATTTATTGCTCCAACATTCATTTACTCGTCTTTACTGAAAACCTCTTATATCCTGAATATAAAATCTTCTCCACTTCTTTTTTTATTTCAGAACTGCCTTTTTTTATTTCAAAACTGCCTAACATTTACTGCTTAAAGTAGAAGAAAATGTTGTAACATGCTGGATTTGAAATATGCAGTGTGTACATGCAGAATGAGCCTTTAATAGACAAGATAAAGTTTAAATAAGCTTCCAAAATAAGGATGACAGTTTTAATTCAGATTTTTAAATGACTTTTAGATAAATACAAATCTTAGACATCTTCTTGTTCTTTATGTGGTTGATAGATTTTTAATGAAAGACTAGGTTTAATGGCTATGGTATAAATAGGGCTGTTGGATTTTGAATGATGGCATTTCAGGACTATTGCTGCAAATATTCAGATACTGATTTTAGCCTCTAGGGATTTATGAATTTAGAGCTGTGGTAAAATGCTAGTGTCCCTCCATTTTACAAAACTGTATGTCAACCTGTAACTTAAAATGTGTGGTTGTGTGTTAAATAGGTGCTGTTGTAATGCTCTTCTAATCTAGAAAAAGTTAGAGACCCACTGCTCTTTGCTCTTTCATAGTTCATTCTGACTCTAAAATGCCTCTAAGGTTTTGAACTAGAAAAGGCTAAACATTTAAAAGCAGTTTGAAACATATTTTTTAATATATTAAAAAGCTATTACAACTTAGAAACATGTTAAAATATTTTAAAATGTTAAGAATTAAAACATATTTTTAAGGACCCTTGTAACAACAAGGAGTTAAATATTTACTCATATGGAATGGTAAGTACTGTGAAAACAAAACCAGTTTCTGTATAAAAATTTCATGACATTTAAAAACATCTCCTATCCGGGTGTAGAATATTAAATAGTCCCTGTAAACTGTTTCCTTGGACATTATTTTCAGGACTTTCTGCAAACACCTTTACTTCCGGTAACTGCTTCATATTTTATGGAAAGTTACGTTTTTGCTTCTGTTCTGAAAAATATCATACAACCAGCGTTCCCACACCTCTCACGTGTGTGATGCTCTGCTCTCCTGTCCCTTCTTAACATCTGCTCAGAACTGAAAATTTGAAAAGACAGTTGACCATGACAGTTTAACTTTTTGTCATGTTCATTCAAATCTGAACAATCTGAATTTTGAAGAAATGTGAACATTTGATGGAAACAATAAATTTCTCAAGTGATACTGAATCAATACATAATATTTCTAAAACTGTTACTATTCATAATTAGTATTTCATCAATGAAAGTAGCTGGGTAAAATAAAAATCAGTAAGAAGGTACCTCGTGAAGGAACTACCTGGATTTTGAATCAGTAGTTGTAATTATGAAAAGATTGACTGTTAAATTCTGATAGATTTAACATGACTGGATATTTAATGGTTCTTGCATTATTTTTGGGAAAGGTTCTTTGTGACTAGGATTTGCTGAGCTGCCTTTAAGAATCCCTCTCCTTGACCTTCCTTAGTCTTCCAATTTCTATTCTATTTTTGTTTTCGCTTAGGTCCCTGTACCGAGTCATCTATCTTCTGGCAGGCAGGAACTGCAAAAGAGGTTGTGCTGACATAGGAGCTAAATAATCACTTTACTTTTGGGGCCTTGGTGACCTCAGAGAATCTTTCCTATTCTGTATCTTTGGCTGGAAAACAATCTCCTATCTCTTCCTGATAAAAATCAAATGTGTAGTTCTGCTTTATTATCTGTGTTACAATCATTTCTTAGATTAGATATTGTATTACATATTTGAATGCTGTGGGTGAAAGACTTGTTGTACACTTGTTTATTTATAAAGTAAGTAAGTTCCATTTCCTAAAGAACATTTTCAGATACTGTACATGATCCCAGGTTTTATTAAAAAATGTTTTGGTTGTAAGAATCACTACTGTTGTCTGACTAGACACCTTGGACCAAAAAGGAAAGTTAAGGGATATTACAAATTATAGACTCCTTCCTGGTCTAACTTCAACTTGGTAATTAAAAAGAACCAACTTTGATCTTCTTCACAGTTAATGTTGTGGAAGCCACTTAAGTGGCCTGGGCTGTTTATGAAAGAGCTGTTCGTGGAAAGGTCCTTACGTGCATTGTTATAAATGTTGTCAATGAGAACTTCGTATTCTTGAAAATTTTGTTGTGATTCATTTATTTTTAGCTTTTAGTCATTAGTTATGTGAAGAAAGCAGGAAGAAAAGTCCTATGAGTGAAGCAGATGTCTGCTCTCTTCAGTAGAAGAACAGCACAGAATAAGTTTTTCTGTTCTTGAGGACTTACGGCCATAGTGTTATGGAGATACTGCGTCCAAGCAGACATGGACAGCTGCTTGAAATGGCCAAGAACAGGGACTGGAGCTGGGGTGTGAGTGGCTGGCAAGGTGTCTTGCATCCTGTAACTGCCCGACTTGCACACTGCTGGCTGCCTGCCCTGGGAAAAGGAGCTTGAAAGCTGCCTTGGTGTAAGAAAAATGTCACTTCTACTATTTGAAATATTTGTAATTTAGATGGTAGGAACTTGCTTTGATTTCACTGGAATCCATATACGTATGTGCTGCAGTGTGTATACAGAAAGGTAATAGTATTTCTTTCCTAAACTTCTTTTGGTAACTTTAAGAAAAAAATGACAAATTGAGAGGGTAGTATTTGACTTTCTTTTTTTCCTTTTCTCAATGCATTTACAACTGCTGAGGACTAATTGCTGACTATTTATGATGGGCATTGTTTGTAGGTAACTTCCTAGGGCTGTACAAGTTAGTGAAATGGTCTATACAATCTCACAGGTGAAGCTGACTGGAAATAAAATTATTTCAGTAACTGAGAATTGTAATGCTCATTCTGGATAGGGTCTCCAGATTAGACACTTCCTACATAGGTACATTCAGATTGAGCATCTCTAATGGTATAGGGCAAAAGAAAGTTTCTGGTCGCTACTATGGCTGTCCTTGAATGGGCAAAACAAGTGTGTTTTTGATTATAGTATGTATTTACAAACCATAATTTTCACATTTAGATTGAATCTGTTGAACAGATGTTCAGTAGTTTGGAATAGAGGATTTAGCTTTAGAGGATTGTTGTACTGAAAGTAAAAGAATTATAGGGCAGTTAATGCATGAACCATGCTTCCTAGTATGTCAAGTAGTATTATGGCAAGTAGAAGTATTATGTCAAGTAGAATTATGGCAAGAAAATGATTTTTTTGTGCCTGACTAAAAGCATGCACTTTGATAATTTCTTTAAATTTCAATTTGCTCAGCTATGTTATCTTTCAGCTAGTTTTTTGCTCTCTTGCAGGGATGAGGGTGTGCCTATGCTCTGTACTTAGTGTCATGATTTTGTTAAATCTGATTTCAAATTCATAAAATACTTAAGTGCTTGGATTACACTGAACCAATGAAATGCTGGTGAATTGATGAAAGGATGAATTCCATTTAAGAGGAACTTCTGACTTTCATCCCTTTTTGCTTTCCTTGAATGAATCAAGGGGAACACAAAGTTTAGTTTGGATTCAAAAATGCTTTATCAGCTTCTGTTGTGAAATGCCCTTAGAAAGATGGGGATAAATTAAGGATCTTTATATAAAACAGCTCTAGAGATCAACTTACCCTTTATGCTTCATTTGAAAACATTCTCTTTCGAAGCTGCCCAGTTCCTTAATATGAAGACTTGCATTTTCCACTGCTAAGCTCTGTTACCTGCAATGGTGTTAAAGCCTTAACAAATAGATGTATGTAGGATGTTTATAATATTGTTCAGCAATGACTGAAACAGAGCACATTTTAATTTCTCATAAACACAATGAATCTTGATTTTTTTTGAGAAGATATGCAATATGAAAAATATATTAAGTAAATGAAAATGTTTCAGTAGGTTTTGAATATACAAAAAGAAATGTAAATAGTCTTTGATGCAGTTAGGCTGGTTTTCATTTGCATTCAGTCTAAGAAATATTGGACTGATATTTTATTATACAAGGTATTTTATACAGTGTGTTCTTGGAGAAATTATAGTTTAAATACTGCTGCAGCTGACTTCATATCTTTTAGCTTTGTAATAACTTCCCCTAAGCCAGCTTAGTCAGTTGTATTATGAGCAACCATAAATTTTAACTGCAGAATGTTACTTCTAGAAATTTTTCAATGAACTTTACATATGCTGACAAAGTGAATTCTGCTAGCACATAAAAATTATTTATTTCTAATCTAATTGGCGAAGTGGGAAGAAAAAACATGGGTCAAGACCTGTGCTGGCTATAATGCAAACATGAATATTTTTGCATGTAATAAGTGGAGTCTTGGCCTTGTTTTCTGTTTTTCCAGCCTGTTAGCAAAGGCAAAAACAAGGGAATGGCAAATTATCAGGTTTAAAATGATAATTAACCTTATCATCAGTGTATTTTCTAGAGAAATTATATTTGCCTGTATTCATGAATATAACATTAGGGATCTTTTTTGCAGTCAACTGCTCCTGGAAAGTGCTCGTGAAAACATTTAGCTTCAGATGTGCCCATACGTGTTTATTCAGCTGAGAGGGGGCTTAGCTGCTCTTGTCAGCTTGGCAGAAACGGGGGCCAGCTCTTCTCAGAGATGCCCAGCAAAAGCAGGAGAGGAGGAGGTCACAGCTGTAGCAGGGGAGATTCTGATCAAATGTAAGGGGAAAGAAAATCACAACTAGAGTGGCTACTGTGAAACAGGTTGATCAAAGGGACTGCAGAATCTCAGTGCTTGGAGATGTTGCTTGAACAATCTTGTCTGCCTCTGAAGCTGACTGATTTGAATAGGTGGCTAAAGTAGATGAGCCCTGGATGTCCCCTGCATCCTGAATTAGCCTATTTTTCTGTCTTAAATTTTAATATCTGAGGTGTAACTACTATACCCTTTCAAAGTTACCAGTTAGTATTTTCTTTGTAGTGTTCTAATTTTCTTTTATAGTATAGGAGTGAAGTTCCTAAAATCACAGAATCACAGAATGGTTGAGGTTGGAAGGGACCTCTAGAGATCATCTAGTCCAACCCCCCTGCTCCAGCAGGAACACCCAGAGCACGGGGCACAGGGCGGCATCCAGGCGGATTTTGAAGACCTCCAGAGAAGGAGACTCCACAACCTCCCTGGGCAGCCTGTGCCAGGGCTCTGTCACCCTCACAGTGAAGAAGTTCCTCCTCACATGGAGATGGAACTGCCTGTGTTTCAGGCAGTTGCCCCTTGTCGTGTCACTGGCCACCACTGAGAAGAGTTTGGCTCCTTCCTCTTTACATTCTCCCCTCATGTATTTGTACATGTTGCTAACATCCCCTCTCAATCTTCTCTTCTCCAGGCTGAACAGGCCTAGCTCACTTAGTTTTTCCTCATAAGATAAATAAAATAACCTTGTCCTGTAGGTATGGCTATAATTTTTGTCCTGCGTAGCATGTAAAAGACCCAGTCATGTTTTGGAAACCTGTTGTTTAAATGCTGTCTTAAATATATACAGCTTGATAAAACTGGCAGTCTGCATTTGTTTTTTTGAAGCTTGAGTTGCCTTTAAGGTAAAAGAACCAGTTTTGCAAACGTATATGAAGAGCTCAAGTGAGAGAAAGAGCCTATGAAAGTAATTGTGTGCTTTCTTGTAAATTTTCAGTTAAGTCTGGCCTGATTGTCTTGTAAGAGGGCCAACGTTTTGATTGTAAATCAGAGAGAAATATATCAGGAGTGAAATATCAAAGACATTCAAAATGAAGGCAAACAATTTGCTAAGACTGAACAGTAAGAGCTACTGGAAAGATGCAGAGAGAGAGGTTACCTAGATAATTTAGCCTTATGGAGGTAAGTTAATGACTTGACTCAGGAAGAATCTGTAAGAATCTTTTTCATTTATTTCATAAATAGAACTTATATTGGTTTGAATTTGAATATATCTCCTCTGCCAGGATGTAGTGGAGTAGATATAGTCTGCTACTCTTTTGCCATTCAACACAGATTCTCCCTGGTAG
This sequence comes from Nothoprocta perdicaria, assembly GCF_003342845.1. NCBI lineage: Eukaryota > Metazoa > Chordata > Aves > Tinamiformes > Tinamidae > Nothoprocta > Nothoprocta perdicaria. The sequence goes on from NW_020455449.1 coordinate 635,573, forward strand.
TGCAGAAATATTTTGTCAGTCCATGTGAAATGTAAAAGAAGAATATGAAAGCACTGTGTTAAATTTTTTTCATCATATGGATTAGCTGGGGAAAACGTTGCTGGCTCTAATTAGAAAGTTATTTTCCCAAAACCTGTTTAAAAAACAAAGAGAAAAAAAAAAAGAAATCCGTAAGAATTTAATTAAGGATTTTAAGCTACTCTTATCTTGAGTAACTCCAAACGTGGATTACTAATACTGATTCATGCCCTATCTCTTGGAAAAATACAAGCTTGTGTGCAGTTTGCAGTTTGGCAGTATAAAGAAGTGAATTTTTAAATGATTCAGAGCTTCTTAATCCTAACTATGACAAAAATAGTCTGGTATCATCTCTGTTAAAGCAGATTGCCTGCTTTAAATTACTAAAATGACTTCAGTAGAATTTGGATAAGGCTGCTTATAAATTCCTATAAATACTGTTAGTTCTTTTTCAACTTCTTTCTTTGAACTTTTTTTTTTTCATAAGAAACTTTGGTTAGGAAGCATACTTGACAATAATAGATTTGGAGACTGACAAACTAGAATATACAGGTTTTAAGTTAATTGTCTGTATAGAAGGCTTAGTTTTTGTTTTGAATTCTGAGGCTGAATATGGCTCAGAATAGCATTGTTTTCCTCTAAAGTATGCATACTTTACTCTGGAATCTCTAATAATCTCTAATAAAGGGGAAGGTTATAGATGAAGAAAAAGGAATCTGTTTCTCTGTACTTCAAGCAACATTTAAAGCTAATTAATAGTTCTGATTGTAGGTTTCTAGACCAAAATTTTAGAACTTTCTGCTGTATTTGTTTGATATTAGGATTTTTTTTTTTTTAATCTCTAAATATATCATATAGGGAAGAAATATACTATGGTGTATTTCATATATACATGTTTATATATACATAGTATTCTCCGTATACTATGGAGGAGAAATTCAAGCTATAAACAGTTTTAGTTGCCTGTGTGTAGAGTAAGAATACAGCATTTGATGTTGAGATTGCAAGTGAGTTTATATGAAAATATATATGTATGTTGAAAGTGCAAATCATAAACTGTTTCTTTTTTTAAGAACTGAGGAATGTGTGAGGAATAACCCCGGACACCAGTACAGATTAGGGGTTGACCTGCTGGAGAGCAGCCCTGCAGAGAGGGACCTGGGTGTCATGGTGGACGACAAGTTGACCATGAGGCAGCAGTGTGCCCTGGTGGCCAAGAAGGCCAACGGGATCCTGGGGTGCATTAAGAAGAGCGTCTCCAGCAGGTCGAGGGGAGTGATCATCCCCCTCTACTCAGCCCGGGTGAGGCCACATCTGGAGACTGTGTCCAGTTCTGGGCTCCTCAGTACAAGAGGGATGTGGAGCTGCTGGAGAGAGTCCAGCGCAGGGCTACCAGGATGATCAGGGGCCTGGAACATCTGCCCTATGAGCAAAGGCTGAGAGAGCTGGGCCTGTTCAGCCTGGAGGAGAGGAGGCTGAGGGGGGACCTGATCAGCGTGTATAAATACCTCAAGGGAGGCAGTGAGGAGGAGGGGGCCGGCCTCTTCAATGGTGGCCAGCAATAGGACTAGAGGGAACAGCCACAAGCTGAGGCACCAGAAGTTGCACAGGAACTTAAGGAAACATGTCTTAACAGTGTACGAAACCATAAAAAAAGCTTATACAGTTTATATTCTGATCTTGAAAAATATGCATTGAACTTCCTAAGAGAAACTAGTGCTCTCTGCTGAAAGGCATCGACTCGTGCCTCTCTTGACTTAAATGGACCCCTGTCTTTTCTGAACTTGGCCAGTAAAATTGTGACTTGATCAGTAAAATCGTGTACTCCGACCTGCTGATGAGCCCCGGCCATAGAGTGCTTCCTGTGATTGAGCTGCAGCATGACATTAAGAAACTGAGCTGTGGTCTTAAAGAAATTCTAGTCAAGGGAAAACCACTTTTCATCCTGTAACAAGGAGTGCTTATTAGGTTTTAAAAATTAATTTAGTTAAAATTAACTGAAATATTGTAATGTAATTGTCTTACACTTTTTATGCTCTATATAGAGTTTTGTAATATCTGATGTAATAAAGCTGACATGTTCAGCTTATAACTGAAATTCCTATAAAGAAAAATATGAATTAGGGAAAAATGTAAGAAGTTAAAAAAAAAAAGAAAAGAATAAAAAGTCATAGTTCACTTAAAATCAAGATACATAGCTTAATACCCTTTAGGATTTCTGTAGTCCACTGTGTATATCTTAAGGCAAATAAGAGACACCTAGTGAGCGTATTTCTTGTGTCACATAGTGTTTTATATGTTTGCTTGAAGGGACAAATTAGTGACATTCTCAGACAGAACAATAGCTTTAATGTTCCAAGAACTGGGGCAACTATAACGAGAGAAGTGTGGTCTTGCCATTTAAAGAGAAGTATATTGTCAGCAAGCTGAAGATAATAGCATCCTCTATACCCAGAAGGCCTGCTGTGATGTTTGCGTCTGCATAAGATCCCCTTTACCCTCAGAACAGGCTATTTTTAAACTGGTGCTGAGTATGACCTTACTAAAGAGGTACTGTTGAAAGATATTTAAATGCATGATCATGCACAGTGTGTTCCTCAGTCCTACAGGACACTGATAGGATTTTTTTTTCTACAGTGGATTTATGTTAGTTTGCACTTAAACAAAGGCTGTTTAACATTAAAAGGGAAAATGTAGTTATAAATTTTATACCAAATCCTCATCAAATAATAGCTTAGCTGAATCTGTATGACAGAGGTTGACTCTTAGCTTCTTGATTCTAAACAGTTTATGGTGCGATGGTTTTGGATCTCTGATTAAAACAGCATGTGAAGTGCTGACTTTATTGTAATTACATTTTCCTTGCTGTCATCTGTGATTTCTCTGTAAGACTTGTGAAGAGCATCTGGAGTACTCTAGGTCAATAAAACCACTATTAAGAGGAACAACACACACACACACACACACCTTGGAGATAGGCGAGGGGCTGTTCAACATGCTTGTTGCAGCATGTTTAAAATACCATGCAAACCCAGAAAGAACAATAATCTATCATCTTTCTCTTGTGTCCTTCTAAGAATGTTTGACTTTTAAACTGTTCTGTAATATTTGGACTGTAATACTGAATATTAGCTAGATTTTTCAATAAGTAGACCCAACATTTGCCACTCTTATTGGGTTAGACCTTATCTGTGGTCAGTCAGTGCTTTCTGTGCATCTGCTGGACTCTAGTACTGTGACTGAGGAGGAAGAGGACACCACATTCGATGTGTGTTTAAAATGGCAGTGGTGAGAAGGTAGGCCCTGGATGCTGCTCTTTTTAATATGTTTTCTCAAGGTGAACCTTCACTGGGAAAAATCTATGCTGTTTTGAAAATGGGTGAGCTAATGATTTTATACCTGATGTGGCGTAGCAAAGGACGTCTGGATCTCTGAACCCAATTTAGCAGGAAAAAAGTGTGTCTTAATTTCTGAAAGGTTGTCTAGATTCTGCTTTAGTTTGTTCACTAAACCAGAGTGATGCACTTCTGCATGGAAGAGAATTTGTCTCAGAATTTGTCTCAAAAGAGATTTTATCTCCCTTTTTAATCTTTCCTTTTTGATCCCTGGTCATAGTGCTCATCTTCTGAAAGAGTCTTGAGTATCTGGCCTTCCATTTTTTTTCATCTAGTCATTTCTCATTTTTTAATCTTGTGACCATTCCTCATGTTAAAGGATTTATGGAATTTATGAATGCACAAAGTAAGTTGAAGCTACTCTAAGTGTTTAGCCAGCATGATGCTTGACTCCGTGTTACCTGCAGGGTGGAGGGCTGTGGTCTGCTCTCAGCTTATCAACCATTATTTCAGCTGCCTGATTTGAAGTACAGTTTTCAATTTCCTCTCTCTAGCACTTAATAGAATTTTGTTTGTTTTAAAGTAGTTTTAATTAGCTTTTACCTGTGGTTAATGATTAGTTTTGAGACAAAATAGCTCTTCAGATTAAATGTGAATGAACTATTGCATTTGAAAATATTTAGACCTTGAAAAGACTCTTTCATTTAGGATCTATTTAGGATCTAAATGGTGTTACAACTGTATGCCAGACAACTCAGGAAGGGCTTTTCAATTCACAGGATGGGCTATTGCAGCAACAGTTAACTAACTGCCTAGGGAAATTTAAATTTGAAGGCACTGCTCATCTCCTGATTTGTAAAAGCCCTCCTGGGAGCCTGCTGGAAATTTCCACCAGGCAACCGGCGGGTGTAACTGTGCCCTGCCTCTTCCTGCAGCTCCTGGTTGGACCCTGTCCTGTTTGCTCGAGCCTCTCCTGTGAGGAACTGAATCACAGCACTAGGATGGCAGCGGCAGGACTAGCGAGCATCCCAGTCCCTAGTGGTCAGAAAACACATACAGTGTAGTCTCATTGATGCACAGTGTTAGTTCAGGCTGCAAATAGGCCTCTTGAGTAGCTCTCATATGTTAGCCACACTCCTCTGTTACATGTTATGCCACTGTGATTGATCCTGGGATGGGCTCAGTAAAGAAACAACATTTTTGCCTTTGTCTCAAATCTGCAGTTGGCAGAATAAAATGAATGAAATAAGGGGTGCATGTTACTTTTGTCGTGAGATCTATCTACATGAAAATAAAAGCAGTCCAATTTTTATGTTTAACTTTAATCCCAATGCAGAAAATTAAATGCTGTCTTTGAAAGCAAGAACAATTGTAAGGTGCTTATATTCTTTAGTTATCCTGATAGGTTTCCTACTGCTGACTGGGTATTCTTTTTTTTCTTTTTCTTCTGGCAATCTTTGGATTGTTATGTTCAGGAGGATACAAATGAGCTGAAGGGAATTTCTAGCAATCAGGGTAATTGAGAGATTTGTATATTGGAATGCTGAAGAAACACGTATTTGTGTTTGTTTCCAATTCTTTGATGAGAGGTTGCATTTAGACCAAGGTCCTCCCCATGATGCAGATATGCTTCTGCCTCGTTAAACTACAGCTATTTGAGCCCCACTCCATTTGAGTCTGTAAATCTCAATGCCAGTCATGCAACTTTGAACCATCCAACTAGACCCATCCAAAAATATCTCAGGTAAGATTGGGAATAGAGCTGTGGTGATGAACAAAGTTGTATGACTGACACCGCATGAGATGGTCCTGTTCATGTTGGGCCCAGCTGCATGTTGGTGAAGTCTCTGCTGAGTAGAGATTCTGGAGAAGAGGATGTGACAACTTCATGTTACGTCCAATCCTGTCGCAGACGTCTTTAAATGAACGGTTTATATTAATGCATTGCTTTTTCAGTGCCAACAGCACATCATTTCATATGTCAAAGTTTGTCAATATTTACCAGCAAGCAAATCTATTTCCTGTCTTCGTAGCATCTTTTGTTACTTTGTTTGAAAAGTCTCTAATGAAGCCTTTAAACTGCCATTTTATTCCTATTTATATTTGCAACGTCCACATATCTCATTGTTCAAGAAATTCCATATAGTTTTTGTCTGTTGCCCCAAGGGGTGGGAGTAACTGCATAAAATGTACTCCAGTTATTCCTAACAGTTTAATAGATATCCTAAATCAAGCTTAGTCACCACACTTTGGAAGAGAGCAGTTGTGGAAAATAGTTTTACCTTTTTTTTTTTTTTTTTTAAACTAGTTTTTAAGTATCCTTAGACTTCTTGTTTTTTAAAAAATGGAAAAATAAATATAAATGCAAATTTAGTTGACTCACATTTATAAGTATTATGGAATTTTCTTCTAGAATTTATAATAATTTAAAGTCATAGATTTTAATCTATGGCAAGTCATAGATTTTGATCTATGGTAGTATTTTTCTTTAACTTCTTAGTGGTAGCATTCTGTTACTCTCTGTATGTATCTCGTAGCCTCCTTTTGTGAGATTGTAATAGCTACTGAGTACACCAAAAGGGGTCTTTAATGCTACAGTCAAAATTTTATTGTATTGGGATGAATCATCTGTTAATGAGTTACACTTGAAGTTAATTAGATAATATTGGGGATCTTCCTTACTGTTCTTGTATTTACAGGATCTTCTTTTCTCTCTCTTCCCTTGGGCTGCTAAACCACACAGAAAAAAAAGGTCATAATTTAATGAATGACCCCCTTGAATCACAGATGCAACAAAATGAAGCCTGAAAATTTTAAATGGGCTGGCTGCCGTTATCCTAGGAGAGCCCAATAAAGTCATGCAAGAGGCATAACTTCCTGTGTAGCAAAACTGTGACTTTAGTATGGTTTCCTTGTAACCGTGACAAAATTTGTGGTCGATGTTAGTGATACTGTGTTGACAGAATTAAAACCACTGTTTATTGATATAGTTCAATAACTTGTTTTAATTAGATTCTCACCACACCGAGCCAAGAGGATTTTGAAGCAGTATTAGGAGAACAAAAAGGAAAATGCCAAAATTCTCATCATGGTGATGAATGGAAATAAGTGTTTTTATTTCAAAATATCTGTTTTGTTGAATACTTAGTATTTAGGAGAATCAACTCATACTTAAACAGAAACTTTAGCAGTCGAACAGCAGGATCACAGTTTGGGCTTCATTGATGGTATTGACTGTAATAGGAACTTTAAACTCTTATTTCCTCTATTGACACCTAAATTTAACATGGATTATTGAACATTTCCAAAACAAGTGGAGTTATTAGGATAACCTATTATCTCTGATTCTGTCAGAACAAGGAATGCCTTTTAATTCCTTCTTTCTGGTTCCTTTATTTTCTCAGACTGCCTGTCACCATTAATAATCAAACTAATTGCATATCTGCTAAGTACTATTTTTTTAATTGGATAAGCAACACAGAAAATGACAGCATTGGTTTATGAGATTTTGAATGTTCGATTTTGAACATTCAAATGTAGAAGACTATTGAAAATTGCAGTATAGACTTGTGAAGTAAACATACAGAATAATAAATTGAAGGCTGTAATAGCTGGAAAAAAACCCACCAACAACAAAAAAGAAATTACCTATACAGACTTAAGGAAGTGGAAGTGTTCTATAAGGCTTATGTTCCATTACCTTCAGTAAATGGTTATAATAGCATGGCATTGTATGCAACTTAAAAGCATGTGACAAGAGATTTCACTTGGAAAAAAACAATATTCTTCTGCAGGGAAATATCAGAAGCCCTGACATTTAGTTCCCAAGTTTACCTTGTATCTTCCATTATACTGTCCATGCTGCAGATTTTGTGTGTAGTCTTTAAGTGGTATCATCGTGATATCAAGAGGTAATTGAAGAAAAAGTGACCCATGATCGTTTTTCTCTATATCAAGGTTTATTTAGTGATGGTGCTCTTAGGATGGGGTATTTTTGGTTTTTAATTACTTCTGCCATTTCTTTGGACTGCAGCTTTCATTTGCGGAAACAACGATCATGAGGTCTATATAGAAAGAGAAAACAGGAGGGTGGCTCATGTTTAAACTGTATTTTCAAAAATGAGACTTCACTGCAGTATTGTGATGAGAAATGTGTCTTGTAGTCAGGTGTATTGGATTTATTTTGTTGCTGCTGCGGCTGCTGCTGCTGTTGTTTTTCTACAAAGGTTTCAAATTCTGTTATCAAAAACTCCACCCATGCTACTGTTTTTGTTAAATGGTTTGTTACATACCTGATACTTTTATTTGTGTTTACAAAATCCTGATGATACTTTGCTTATGTTAAAATCAGCAGAAACAGGTCAGTGAGAGAAACAAGAAATACTGAAAAAAATAACTGTTTTTAAACTTGTATAATTTGATTTTGCACTTTTTATTATACATTGTGTTCTTTTTTGACAGTTACTGGTTTAGTCTTTAAAATCTCCTTCCCATCAAAAGTTTTCACTCCTTTTGCCAACTGAATAATGTTATCATGGTTCTGAAGACTGCTGTGCAAAAGGAACAGAAATATTCATTTTATTAAATATATCTACTCTGACCATCACCTTAGAATGCTCACCTGGTTGTTTTCTAGTTCACTTATGAAAATAACTCAGCAAATCTTCCTTTTATAAATGGATTATTCTAGGAAACATTTGCCTTACAGAGAATAAAATATATCCTGTGCTGCTACAATAGGCAGAACATAAGACATGCAGCATTCTTATTCAGTATTTACCGTGTTCTTTTTCTGTTATTAGAGTTGAGAGATTATTTTCGTAGAACGATTTCCTAAACACTCCCTCAAGGAATTTCACGGTACATTTAAAAAAAAATTCTCACTTTATAGGGTTTTTCATACGAAAATAAACACTGCAATCTCTAAAGCATAATGGAAGATATATGGGAAGAGCTTCTACTACCAAGAAAAACAGTGAGGTTTGAATGAGTTGTACAGTAAAACAGAACTAAGAAAACACAACAAATATTGCTAAACATTTACACTTTGAGACGTTTTGCAGAATGCTGATGTAGCCAATAAAATGGCACATATATCAAAATGCATAATTTAATTTAAAAAAAAAACGCTTCAGTTTAGCATGCAGTACTCAGATTTTGCATGAAGGTGAAGAAACCCCTTAGGCCGTTTAAAATTTATGAGGAGTCTTGTGATTTCATTCATTATGTTGACAATGTGCACAGCGTCGTTTGAAAATGGATTGGACCAAAGAAGGTGAGCAGACGTGGTTGTAATAGCTCTTCCCATAGTGTGTGCTGAATTATTGGAGTTACTTCTGGTTATACGTTACCCAGGAGGACTGTTTAATGTGCTTGGTTATATAGATCTGCAAATTTTTAGCTGTGGGCTGGTATCCATAAATTTTCTCTTGATGTATTGCTTTCTAGGCAGACAACTCATACTCTGATAGAATTAAGGGCAAGAATTGATTTCCTGCTAAATAAAACACACATCATTTTAAAATATAAAAAATGGAAACTAGAGTCGATATATGAAATGAAAAGCGTGTTGTAAATATTACATATTGCGATGAAAAGGCTTGTAATAATTACAGTTTTGCATATAGAAATATGGAAAGATAACTTCCCAGTGAAAATCTGTAATCCTCATCAGCTGATTTTTAATTTTTAAAACCGTTTCTCTTGAAATATTTTTGATTGTGATAACTAGATTCATATTCTGGAAATATACCATGCTATGAAAATTTCTCATGTTTTTAGCTTGTATTAAGTACTGAAGTGAATTTTTGCCTGGGTTAGTAGGCTGGTAAGCTAAGAAACACCACAAGAGCAGGCAGTGTTCCTGGGGGAGCAGTGGTGGTCGATGAGCCATGTGCTTTGTGAAATTTGGAAGGAGGTTGGTCTGACAGGATGCAGGGAAACAGCCTTTCCAAATTTAGGCAGTCGTTCCTAATCCCTTGGTCAGCTGCCAAGTCAGTCGACTGAATTTCTTTTCTGCCCTGCAAAAAGCTACTGATGTTTTAACATTCTCACACTGTTGATATAACTAGTAAAGAAGTAAAAAAGTACTCTGCTGTGAGATTCAGGAAGAATATGCAGTGTTATTTCAACTTAATATAACTTTGGAGGTGCATCATATTTTAAAATTAAAAAAAGCAAAATCTCTTCTCTCTCTCCATCCCCCTCCTCTCTGACTACATGCAAAGAATTTTATTAACCTTGGATACAAACACTTCAGTTCCGAATCCTTTGCTAGAGAGATGTCCATGCTATCAAACCTCGTGTACCGTAACTTTATTCATCCACAGTCTTTTATTTCCAGAGCAAAAAAAAATCAATATTGAGAATCACCAAATCAAATGAAAAGAAGGTAAACTGTCTCTCCTGGCAGGCTTCAAACTGCTGAAAAACAAGGTAAAGCTGCTCTTTTCCTTCTTTTAGCCAAATTAGTTTCCACAACTATCAGGAAGTTCTTTTGTATATTTTGTATATTGCCTTTTCTTTGGCAGTATTCTTAATTCTCAAAATAAAAGCTGCTGAAGAATATACTGACATATATTGCAATGAGTTAAGCACAGTAGAAAGTGAAATCACATTTGTGTTGCTCTAAGCTGGCAGAATGAACACTGTTTTTTTGTAGAGAAGTTGCCACGATTCTATATGGCTGTGCAGTGCGGATGGCCTTGGCACGTTAGCATGCACTTTAGGTAGAACTTTTACTTCTGAACAGCATCTCTTTTCAGGTTTGACCTTGCAGACATTACCCGTAAGCCAATTTTCAGTGGCCTATCAGCTAGTTTTTCTGTACTAGCTGTATGTATGTATGTATGTATGCTTTCTAGATGCTACTCTCTCCTGCTCCTCTTGGTTGCATCACTAAGAGCTGCCATTTTTTTCACTATTTTTCAAATACTACTCATGCTATTACATCCCATGTGCTTCTTGCTTAAGCTGTTTCTTGCACTATTTTCTTTGTGAGGTTTTTCCTAAATTTTACTTTTTCTTCTTCCATTTTTTTGTTTTATTCTGCAGCAAAAGTCTATTTGTATTTTTCTTTCTTTTGGACATTTTATTTTTGTCATGAGTGCCTGCCGCATCACATCCTCCTTTCCAAGTGTGAGGTCATATCTCTTATTAGTTCCTTGCCCCTCACTCTCCATTCTGCAGCTCTGGATATCTGAGCTGAATTAACATCTGCTCTATTCTAATGAAATTTGCCTAGTGCCTTAATTACAAGTCTAACTTATTAATTTAAAATGAATAAAAAGTTCTTCAAGGAATTCTCTCACATTTTGCACTTTTATTTGAAATCTTTTGAAAGTGTCACTTTTGGGGGAATGCAGGATAGGTACAATTTCACTTAATAGCTTGTCCTTTTCTTTCGTCTCTAGTTGAAAACTAATTAAACCATCAATATTTATCTGTCCAGCAAATATAAGAAAGCACTTATCAATTATATTTGTTTTAAATGTCAACTTGATGTGCATTCCAGCTTTCCCCATACGGATCTCAAATGCTTGTGTGCCTTTTTTCTCCTATCTGCAGCATAGCACTGACTGTGGCCTGGCCGGGGCTTTTCATTGTTCTGCTTCTGTTGCTCCTTCTCCCTCATTCTTGTGGCCTGCCTTCACTTTCCCCCTTGTGATAACCATAAAACAGCATAGGCTGGAAGGTACCTTCAGTGATACTTGGTACAAGCACCTGCTAAAACAGATCTAATCTTATATCATGCACCATAACTGAGTACCTCCAGTAACGTGGAGTAGTAGTAGCAGTAATGAAATAACAAACATTATGGAAGCTCTGGGCTACTGTCTGAGTCTATGATGTTCTGAGATGCTGCCACTGACCACCTCCTAGTCCAGTTTTTGCTCTGTTACTCCAAAGGGACAAGTTCAGTGGCTAATAGGATGCAACTTTAGAATGAGTGAAATGGTCTGAATAGTCAACAACACTTGGTTATGTAAAGAGCATATTAAAAAAAGAAAACGAGCAGAAGAAAAAAAGGCTATTTTTTATGAAGTTAATGTTTTTGTATTAATCTGTTTGAGCGCTTGCGTAACTGAATATTAAGCCTTTTTAGATGGGGATTTCTCCCCCAAAAGATCTGTTCATAGTTGCAAATTCTCTGTGTAGTGACTAAAAAGAAAGCTGTGTATGGGATTTACCGTGCTACAGTTTCCAGAAGCGTTACAGAATTTCCACAAGCTCTCAGTGTCTTGGCAGGTCAGTAATGCAGCTGAACAGGCATACACTGCCCAGAACGTTTTTTCTTTTTCCTCCTCATTTTAAATTTTAACCATGCTATGTGCAGATCGAGTTCATATCATCAGCTTTTCCTTGTTCTTGTGTTACAGATGTTCATTCACCATATGTGCTAAGTTAGAGGAAGCAGTTCAGGTATATTTTTTTGTTTGCCTTTATAAAGCTTGGGATGTCTAAATGAATTCAGAACTTCCCATGTTGCCTACTGACAAATATTGTGCATAAGAAGCTCCTATTATTGTAGGTCACTGAATTCATTTTTAAAATGCCAATTGACATCATTCCCTTAGGGAATTGTAAGTTGCAGCCTCATATTATGTTCCAGCACAAATGTGGAAATTCAGTGTTTTAGAAGGGATCTTATTGTAGTACAGAAGCAGCTTACCATGAATCAGGTGATGCCTTTCTAGCGTGTAAATCCCAGTAAATAGAAATAGCAGGCTTTCCAGAGATTTTCATTGTCACTGGGTATTTAACAGGAGAAAATTTGGATTTTCTTTACCTCTTGCACCAAACATTGTAACTGTGGTGGATCCATGTATTTTCCATAACAAAAAATCAAAGGTGAAGTACTAGCAATAGACACGGCTCTTTGTATCTTATGAAAACAGAGGAACTAAATGCATGAAAAGAATTGGCAAAGATAAGCTGTACAGAGCTATTTGCGTGAATGATTTTTGATTGGGAAGATCTATGAAGGTTACTGGTATTCATTATAGCCCACTGGCATCTTGCATACATTGTGTTTCAGTCCGATAGTCAAAAATAGAGCAGCGTACATAATCGTTAAGTGCAATGATCATTAAGCATTATGACAATCCTGAGTAACAGTGGTTCACTTAACAGTTTGTCAGCAAGTTCTCGCCACAGTGAAAAGAAAAGCATTAAGAAAACAATTAATTTATTTTTAAATGGATAGAATGAGACACTGGCTAATATGTCATATAGAATACTTTTTTTTGGCAGCAAAAACATAGACTTGATAGTATATTGGGTCATTTTCCAATTCACATCTCTACCTCGTGTGCTCGTATGTTTAAATAATTACAATTCTTTCTGTTATTCTCTGATAAAAACTATATTAAAAGCTATATTAATAATGCATCTTTCATATTAATTGTGCACTTTTCTGCAGAGATCATTCAGTTTATTATTTATTTTTAGATTTTGATGGCACAGCTTTTCACTGCAAGTGGAGTTTTTAGTGACACTTTAGCATGCCAAGACATCTCAAACTAATCTAATCTTTAAAAGCTATTTTACATGGTTTTATAGTTGCATGGTTAATTATGGGTTAAAAGCCTACAACAAATTGACAGAAAATGAGGGAGGGAGTTGCTTTCTCTGTATGGTTCTGACTGCACAGTGAATTCATATGCCAATTGTGAAAGAATTCCCCATAGATGCAATGTTTTAGGATTGGTTTCTTTATCTTTCTTCTTAATTTGGTATAGTGGCAAAAGGGATGCATCTACCTGTTAAGCCTAGAGCTCTGCTTTCCATATTATGTTTCAGACAGCCTATCCAGCTACTGGAAGTAGAGATACACTGCAGATAGCTCTGACCTTTACTGAGGCTGAAGTCAAGGCCTAAAATTGGGAAGAACAGCCACTTTGACCACCCTTCTTGTTGTAGTTAGTGGTAATCACTCAAAATACTTCATATTCTGAACATAGGTCTGCCCATACATTTAAGAAACCTTAAAACAAGTGGGACGGTGTAAGGTAAAGTTTTTCACTAAACCTGAGGACAGGACCTCAGGATGTCTATAGTCCAATGTTCAGCTCAAAGAGTCAACTGCAAAGCCACACTGGGTTGTTCAGGGCTTTATCCAGTTGGGTTTTGAAAACCTCCATGTGTGAAGACTGCGCAGCATCCCCAGGCTCCCTGTTGTGTCTGACTGTCCTCGGGGAAGAAATGTTTCCCTATATCCAGTCTGAGTCTCTTCTGCCCACTTATATTCACTGTCTCTTGCCCTTTCACCATGTACCCCTACAAAGAGCCTACCCCTGTTTTTTTTGAGAAGCTCCATGTAGGTATGGGCAGGCTTCTGTTAGGTCCTCACCCAAGCCCTGCTCTTCGTCCCATCTGAACAACCTGAGCTCCTTCAGCCCCTCCTTACAAGTCTCTAGTAAACATCAGTCCTCGTGCTGCAGTCGTTGCCCTCTATGGTGGCCATCTGTGGAACTTGCCCCCCTTTACTGTTATCTTTCCTGTGTAAGGGGACTAAAACTGGAAACAGAACTTGAAATGTCATTCAGCAAGTGCCAAGCAGAGGGGATGGTCACTTGCCCGAATTTACTGGTTGTGCTTCTATTAATACGTGGTTGTGCTTCTGTTTAAGCAGTCCATAATGGTTTGGGCCTTTACGACTGCCAGGGCAGCGCTGTCCCCTATGACCATCAGGGCCTTTCTGCAGAGATGCTCCCCATCAAGTCAGTCCCCAATCTTGGATGGGTTTTTTATTTTGTTTTAAGAAGTTTTTGAAAAATGATTTGGTCTGTTTCTCTCAAGGACTTCTAAGTCATCATATCTTCAGGACTACGGTAGGATTTGACTAGCAATCTAGTTAACTGAAGAATAAGTGCTGCTTGTTCACACGCCTGTGCATATTCTAATAGCAGTCAGAAGTTAGCTGGTTAGGTGTCTGTGCTGCAGCGGTTACCTGCTAATCAAATTAATGGTTGCCAGTGAGGAAGGGATTGCAGTACTGGAGCATTCAACTTGAATATGGTATTGAACATAGTTCCAAATTTTAGTTTTACAAGCATAAAAAAGAACGAAGTCTAATTGTTCACTTCTAAGAACTTTTATTTCTGAAGTAAAATCCTCATGTCTTTACCATGCGGCTTCTCTGCAGTACTGATAAATTAGTGAAGGCAGAGAAGTAAGTAGGACTGACTTTCAATAAACCTTAATATTGCTTTACTGTTGTCACTTTGTGGCTAATTTATGTGTGTTTGGAAGCATGAAAGCAATAACCTTAGTGTTACAATCCCCAATGTATTCATATACACCTTAGAAAGTAAGTTCTACTGAAAATGTCAGCTGAACTACTGTTAAGGAAAATTGCCTCTGTTTAGCTGTAAAATAAAGAAGTATTGCTCCATGTGATAGTTCAGAAAAAAAATCATTTGCAAAATCAGAAAGATTTGTAACTTTTTCAGTTGCTATTATAATATCAAGACTTACTGATAAAATAGAACAGATTCATATAATTCGTAGAGCAATTAAAGTAGCTCTCCTGGGTAGATGCCTAGGTGGCAAGTCACTAACCCTCAGTGAGTGAGGTCAGACAGGACAGCTGTATTACTTTGACTTGGAGATCTTTTACTAATGAATGTTTTTGTTTTATTTTAGTTCTTTTCTTAAATGTCAAAATCTTAGAAAAACATTTTAAGAACTATATTGACTAACCTACGTGACTGCAGTATGACCTGGCAAAGTACCAAATTGAACATTTATTTATTTGAAATGAAGCTGTGATGTAGTAGGAAGGCTCGAAGGACCAGTAACCACTATGTCATGCAATAGGGTGGGTGTTATTTGTTTTTTTCTGAATTGAGAAGTGGCTTATCCCATTTAAAAGCCCATAATCAAAATGTGTACTTTTTTTTGGCTGATTCTAATGCAAATATAGTTGTATTGTGAAGTGTTCTCATCAATACAAAGGTTTCATTTTGCCTTTTTGACAAACACCATGTGTAGGGGGTTGGGTCCAAGATCAAGTACGAGTTTTACTGATTTTTTTCTCCATGATTGTTGCTTTCATAATCCTAATAGCATTTTCCTGAAAGCCAAATTATACTCATAAAATATCTCATCTTTTATTTCTTTCCTATAAGTTATGTAGTTTGGATACAAAAGTCACCATTTCCAGTTACCCATGTATGAGATATCTGGAACTCTGTCCATCTGTAAGCGAGAACTGAATCTCAGTAACACACAGGGGATATCCAGGGGATAACACTTTCAGTGCTAAATGATAAAGCAGTTTCAGGACTGGTCTCATCTGGCAATTAGTGTATCAAAACCTAGTGTTGGCATTCGGTAAACTTGTTTGTGATTTTCACTAAGATTTTTAAAACAAGTACACACTAGCATCTGTTCAGTAGCTAGATTACATGTGCAGGGAATCACTGCGTGGGTTATCTCAGGATATCTCCCTGCTTTGCTTCTGCCTGTTGCCTTGAAACTTTAAGACCAACAAGCTTATTTTTGTGTTTTCTCCTCTCACGTTTTAGTTAATGATGGAAATGATATATATAAGAAAATGAAAAATATAAAAGGAATTTGGTGACAGAAACTGAAAATTATGAAAATTATTAGAATTTGCATTTCAACTATAGGTTTGTAAATGTTACATTAATTAAGAATAAAGTATTTTCTGCTATGTTAGATATTTCTTCTTTGATTTATGGGTTATTCTGTCCTATTAAATTGGGAAACTGGAAAAATGCTTTTGTAGTTAATATTTTTAGTATTAAAAACAAAGCTCATGAGTATTTGAAAACTCATAATTCTCAATTTAATTTGGCTTTGGATCTTTCTGTACTTCCCGATCTTTCCTTTTCAGCATTAATAACAAATAGTTTATCATCATAGGCAAAAGGCTTATCTGCCTTTAGATTAGGTTAGTGTCATTAAAACCTTACCTTCTCTCTATCATGCTCATAAGCAAACTGACATATATGTTGTCAAGACATTCAGTATTTATAGAAGAGCAATTTATTCAGGAGGTCACTTAATCTTCCAACTAACTGGCTATTTCTATTTCTGTTTTGTTGCTGGAAGAAAAAAGAAATAATAAATTTGTGACTGCCTTCGTGAAGCACCTGGTTTTATTTATGAACATGAATATAAGTGGTATTTTTATGCCTGCCTTTTTATTTCTGACTTTGTGCTCTGGATTCTGTTCTTTGTCCCAAGCACTTTAAAATTAGTCATTGTGTTACTGAATAGCTAAGTGCTTAATTCCTCTTTACACTGGCTTTCCATACTTATGTGTAAAAAAGCTGTACAAATAATCTCTAATGGCAGTGATGAGTAGTCTTAATGTGCAGCTGCCTAGCAGAGGATCAATTAAAGAACTTGCTTTTCAGCGAACTCAAGTTTAAGAAGGGAGAAGAAACTCTGTTTAAACAATGGTTCACTCTTAGTTACTTGTATTTGTTTAACAGAATTCTAATTTAATTTCTTTGATATATAGTCCTGTCATTGTACTTGTCATTCTCTATATGTCACTTCTCTTCTAGTTACCTTCTTTGTTATGTGTCTGTAAAGGGTAATATTGAACAAACAGAAGGCTATTGCCTTGTTGGTGGAATTATAAAATGCCACATCTGCTGGCCTTGTTTTCCTGTATCAGCAAAATGACTGTTTAAGCTCAGTCACTACCTCAATTATGAGAAAAGGTATTGAGTTTTCTTTGATGAAGGGTGAATCAATAACATTTCATTTTCAGTATGAATAGAAAGCGTTCTTAAGTATTTCAATTTTCTTCTCAAGTGGAAGAACATTTATAAAAGAAAAAAGGAAATACAAGATTCTGCAGACAACAAGCAACAAAAACATGTATTTTGTGTATTTTAATTGTCTTTAAAAGCTTCACAGCTTTCTGGAATTGTGTATGTGCCCCTGTTAAATTCTACCAGCAGCCACAAATTATGTTTGACTTTTTTTTTTTTTTTAGGGGGGGGGGTTAGTTCTTTTATACTCCCTTGATTTTAATAGAAGTGTTAGTATCAATAGGGAATTTTCTTTTGAAACGCCTGATTATAGTAGGATTTTGTGGGTTAAGTATACATAATGTTTGGTCAAGTATTGTGAAATTATAATATTGCTTGGTGAAAGAGCAATTAAATGTCCAACTAGGCAACCATTAAAAGAAATAATCACACTAGTTATAGTAAGGTAACAAATGCTGAAAGAGCAACTTAGGCTTTCTCTGCCAAATATCATTGAATATGATACTGTCAGTCAGGAAGTTGATTCTTAGCATGTATGTGAGCTTACATAAGCATATGTTGTGACAGGTTTATATAGAAAGATATGCTTTCTCTAGGCTTGCCCTAAATACACTTAGCATGTTTACATTTCTCATGTAACACTTATTAAACTATTTCACTATATAAAGTGGTGAGCCATTCCATGGTTTAAAATAATTCTAATTCTGTATGAAGAGGCACTTGGGTTTGTTTCTCTGAAACTTTTACAATGTTTTCCTTTGGATTTATCCTATTCTTTGTTGTTCACCCCCTTAAGCCTGCAATTATAGCTGGTGTGCCTTATGAAACTGCAATGATCACGTAGGGGTAGGGAAGTGCAGTGTTCTCATGTTCATCAGCGTGTGCCCTCAAATCCCTTGGATGCTGTGATTTGTGCGGGAAGTTTCCGGCTCTGCCGTGGCCTGACTCCCCTCGTCCCGCTGAGGGCAGGTTTTGTGGTTCGGCTGTTTTAGGCTGTTTGGACACCACGCTTCTGCTGGCTGTTTGTGTTGCACTATCTGTCCTTAAAGGAGACGGTAAAATAGTCCGGAGGGGCAACAGCCACTGGGCTTTAGTTAGTGGCTTGTATTCACAGGCACAAGGTCTTTGCAGTAATGACCTCCACCATTAACTGGCATGATTGCTGTAGGAATTGGCTGGTCAGTTAGTAACCGGGAATTGCACAGAGAAGGAAAATAAAAATAGAGTAAAATCAAATAAAAATAAAATAGAATGCTTTAGTGTTACTTCACTCTAATCGGCAGGGGCCTCTCGGCCTTGCATCGGTGTCAATGATGCAAGGCTACAGGCCTGCGTTTCTGCACCCTGAGCAAACAGAGCACTCGGCCACATGAGGGGTCCCCTGGCGCTGCCCCCCAGGGTGGCTCCCAGGGAGCGGAGTCACCCCATGCTCCAGCTGGAGGAGGTGGTCAGGGTCTCCTCGGGGAAGGAGTGTGTGGCTCTGCTATGGTCATTCTTTCAAAACGCCTCTCTTCAGGCGAGACCGATGGGAGCCCCTGCCTTTGCTGCGTGGGCAGCAGGATCATCGTGGCGGCGCTGCCTCCTTGGGCGCGTTCGCCCGCTCGCCCGCCGTGGTTCTGCTGCGGTTCCGGGCGGAGCGACACCGCGCTGCCCCCCACGCCTTCCCTCTGCGTTCTTTCCCTCCTCAAGCCTCTGCCACGCGGTCGGCTGCAATTCTGCAGGGTCCTCAGGAACTCTTTACTCGCCCATCAGCTGGTGTGTGTTCCTCAGCCTCGGGCCCCAACTGGACTTTCATCCTGCCTATTAAAAGATGCCATTTATGGAGGTGCTTTAGTTTTTGTGCCTACAGATAAAGGTGCCTGAACAAAGTGACCCAAGAAAGAAGGATACATACCTTAGAAGAATATATGAAAGCTTATATACAGAAGAATAGAATGATGTGTAGTAGGATAGATGCCTAAGGAATTAACAAATGTTTTTCTTCAAAAGCTGAAGCTGTTTTTTTAGTGGCTAAATAGGGTCTGTTGTCTCAACTGACCAAACCATTTGTGATCAGATGTGCTTTCTATCTAATATTCTGCTAGAGTTATGAAAATACAATAAAATTACGTCCCTGTGCAGTCCTTTTTTTCCACTGTGATAACTTGCTGTCCATTGTACATTGAATTAATTTAGTTCCCATATTGAAAACTCTTTTGTTTCTTAAACAATGGTTTAGATTACCAAGTATTGTTACACTCTTCTGCTAAACTGACCATATTGTTTTTATGATGTGGGTCAATGTAAGTCTGTGAAATAGCATAACCTCAAACATACAGATACAAATCTGCTGCACTGTATTGTGCTGTTCTTTATGATCACCAATCTATCAACGAGCTAGTCTGAATAGGCTGAGATCGTCTTCCCCACAGAAGTGAAGAAATCAATTCTGTAGTTCTGCAAATAACAAGTGGCATAAAAATCAGATTTAGGATGTTGTTTTGCTGATTCAAAAAAATTGATCTGTTGTTTATATGGAGTTGCAAAATGCATGAATGTAAAAAAAAAAAAAATGGAAGTAGTAATGGAGAAAATATTTCTGTATTGCATATATGTATATTCAAGAAATGAAGGACTAGTTTAGTTGGTTTATCATTTTCCCTGCATATGTCACAGTGAGAACGTGGGATTCTCAAGCTATACAACACTGGTAGATTGGAGAGATTCCAGGAGGGTTTTTTTAAGCCTTGCAAAGGAGGACAGGAAACCTGAGTATAATTAGCTAAGGGTAAGTAAAAACATAATGAGGAAACCCAGTGTTCTTGATACAACATTTATAGTAAGAAGGATGTTCACAGGATCACAGAATCACAGAATAGTTGAGGTTGGAAGGGACCTCTAGAGATCATCTAGTCCAAACCCCCTGCTCCAGCAGGGACACCCAGAGCACGGAGCCCAGGGTGGCATCCAGGCGGGTTTTGAAGACCTCCAGAGAAGGAGAGTCCACAACCTCCCTGGGCAGCCTGTTCCAGGGCGCTGTCACCCTCACAGTGAAGCTGTTCCTCCTCACATGGAGATGGAACTGCCTGTGTTTCAGTTTGTACCCATTGTCCCATGTCTTATCACTGGCCACCACTGAGAAGAGCTTGGCTCCTTCCTCCCTGCTTTCTCCCTTCAGACATTTGTACATATTGATCAGATCCCCTCTCAATCTTCTCTTCTCCAGTCTAAACAGGTATCCTGTAGTCACAAAAGTCCTACCCAAGCTCCCAGGTTGGGCAAATGTCATATGTTGAGGACCTTTTAAGGAAGAAAGAGTCAGCTTAATTTATCAGAAAAGCTTCAAGTTGAACAGTAGGACTTTATTTTTAGGGTCTTGGCCTATGGAATGATTGTAAGGAAGGTGTAGTATCTTTATTAGAAGTTTTAAATTGATGCAAGTTCTGTTGGGAATAAATCAAATATTCTTAGCTCAGCCTTGGTGCAAGAAGTTTAGACTCTCACAGGCCTGTTTTTCTCCTGTTAGGCTAGCTCTTTGTCTTGCTCTCTCATTACTCTTCCACACAAAAGAACTATGTTATTTTTTTAGATGAAAATTTATTTTTACAATAGAGATTTAAATCCTGCTATAGTTAATAATGGTAGCTCTTCTTAGTTAGCATGGCGTGTTGAAAAAGGACACAAGTGAATGTTGATTCCTAGTTGACACAGTTCTATCTTTCCTCACTATATATAACAGTGTGAATCTTCATTGATGGATTTAGTGGTTAAAATTATTTTCAAGTAGAAGACATTCTAGATGTCATCTTGAATCTTCTGCTTCTGGAAATAATTTATCTTTGTTGGTTAATGCATATCTGCTTGGCTACAGCATGTAATGAAATGAAGTGAAAATCAAAATGGTCAGGCTGTATGGTGACTGCAAATACAGAGAACTGCTCATATTAAACTAAGCAACTGTGTAAAGCTCCAATAATTCAGGTAAATGGTATACAGAATAAAAAAAAAACATGTAAATCTATTAGTCATTTGTCTGCCACTTAACTGGCTTAAAATATTTCACGCTGGATATCAAGAGGACATTTGTATCTTAATACCAAGCCCTGTTAAAATATTTTACATGTCTTGATGCATTTTACTGTGAATGCAAGCTGGAGCTTTAGTGATTATTACGAGGAATCTCTTTTAATATTTTATCCACTTCATCTTACATTGTTTGTAAATCTAGGATTTACTCATGCAGCTGACAGGAAAAGGAAGGAGGCTTTTGTCTTCAATAACATTTGAAATTTGTATCTGACTCCTAGCAACACTAGAGGAAAAAAAAAGGAAAGTAAAATTACATTTCTTTTTTTTCAGTACAAATTCAGATTTTCAGTACAAATATTTAAGTTTCTTAGCGGTATGGGGTTGTTCAGGCTTGATTTAAGAAAGTAAATTGTCGAAACAAGGTTAATACATTCTAGACTCTGTGTACTTTAAAGTTTGCCTTATTTGAGATGTAAAAAACCAACTCTACCTGAAAAATGGAATGAATTGTTACTGATGAACTAATGACATTTATTAAATGTATGTTACCAACATACATGTTGGTAATATTTTTAATCCTTCTAATTCATCCCTATTTCTTTTTATAGATAGCAGAAAGTAGAAGTTTAAAAACATGGGAGATTATTGTGTTTCTGCCAGAACATGATTAGACCAGTTAAATACTCAATACTTTGCAATCTTTATGGCAAAGTAGGCAAACTTTATAAAAACACACATTCTCTTTTTGGACACTTAATACAGAATGGCACTAACACAGTGTGAGATTTGTGTATAGTAGTTATAGCTGTATTTTCATTTGGAGTTCCTTTCCATAAGTCTGGGAATTTAGAATGAAATATTTTACTTTATTCTCAAAGTTGATTTTCCAAGTAGGAGCGTAAATGCCTTAAAAAGTGAAAAAATCTTTTAAAATGATGATGCTGTGTAGCGAGTTACATTTCTCTTCTGTTTCAGGCTTCTTTATTTTTTAAAATCTTAAATATTTTATTGCAAGGAGTGTTCACTGCTTTGACCAAAGACTTGAGAGAAGGCAAGAACAACCAGTATTTCTGAGTGCAGCAGATCTAACAGAGCCTCTGCTAATTACTGTCATTTCATGCTGTGATGGTCTGATAAGAATTATTTTAGAATGTAGATGTTTTCCTTCATATTCTGTTTTGGAATGACAAATTTCTTTTTAAAGGGCCTGACTGTCCCAGTCTGATTTTTATTCTAAAGACAAAACACCTCATACGTGAAGCCGTGACAAGAAATGATGAGCCATCATCAGCCTTGGGTTTCCTTGCTTTCATTTCCAAATTACAGGTCTGGCTTTACAAAGTCAGTCGTTTAAATTCCCAGGAATTTTTTCTTGTGCCGCCTTTTGCTGCCGTTCCAGCATGAGGGAATGCTGCACATCCGCCTGCAAACTGGCTGCCGCCGTGGCCGGCTCCATCCCGCGCTCCATCCACCCCGCGCGCCCCGTGTCCGTGTCGTTGCCGAGAACCCACGGCTCTTTCTCGTACAGACGACTGTCAAAGCTGGACCTACAGAAGCACCAGCATGAGAATCCAGCGGGGCTCTTACACATCTCAACCAACGTGTTTATTAATTTAGTGTCTCAGCCTCGTTACGGTCACAGCCGTGTAACTTGACTGTCAGAAAAACTCTTACTGTTGCCATGCAATGGGTTGAATGTGTCTTTTTTAAGTTTCTCTGCCTAAAAATGAGATGTAGAATAAACTGTAGCCATCTAACCTTCTTTATAATTAACGGGGAGAAAGCAGGTGCTTCTAGAGGGCAGTTGGTCCTATTTTAAAAGATATATCTGCTACGGATGGGATAAACTGCTTTCTGTAGGTGCTTGTCTGTCCCCATGAATTAGATGGAGGATCTGGCTGATGTGAGGTTAGATTGAAAACTCATCTGTTAGCTGAAGTTAAGGGTGATGAATTTGACACACTAGGTACTATAAGAGGCTTTGCAAACATATTTACCGTGAACCACCCAGTTACTCCCAAGGATAATAATTCCCTTAGGTATGTCTTTTGTTAATAAAACAATTTTATTATTAGTCTGAAAATAGAAATGAGCTGTAAATAGGTAGTTATGTGCAAATTCCACAAAACCAATCATATGTAAAATAGATCAGGAATTCCAGCAGATTTAGCTGGACATGAGAATAACAAATTGAAGGGGGTGGTGTACATAGTAATGTATACCAAGGAGAAACATTGGAATCGCTTGTGTGTGATAAAGAAAAGGAAATGAACATCTATCCTGGCTCATAGCTTCACACTGAGCAGAGATGCCCCAAAGGAAAAAAGGGAAAAAAAAAAAAAAACCCTTTTGTGCTGGAAAAGGAGTAGATTCCACAATAGTAAATGGTTTAGAAGTAGTATTCTGCAGTGTTCTTTTCACTGACTCACAGCACAAATGAACAGGTATATTTATTGTGGTCACTAAAGTGGGTAAGGAATAAATGATGAAAGGAGATGCTTTTTCACATAATGAAAAACTGGGCAGTATCCTGTGGATGTGTTTCCCCAGGATATTTCTAGAACAGTAACTTTAAGTAGGCTTGCTTGACTTTTTTTTATGAATAACATTACTACTATCTAGAATGATAGCAGTTAAAGTTAATGAGGGAATGTTAGAGAATAGAAGCACTATAGAAACCCAAGAGCTTTAATCTTGGTGTTAATTTTTAAGGAGGTGATGAGCTATTTAAGAAAAAAAGTGACCCCACGCCTGCTTATAGTGATAGTCAGGGTTGAAGAGAGGAATTTGCAGCGGATGGAGCCTACAAGTTGAGTCTGGCAGTATTGCAAGTGTGAATGGCATGAGTGGCCATGTCAGAGTCTGGCCCACATACTAGTTACCAAAACCTTTGCTTTGGTGTCAATCTGTAACCTCCAAAATAAGAAGACTTTTTTGACTGTATGTAATAGCCTTGCAAGGTAGTATCCTCAATAATGTGAATTTCCGTAATGCCACTATGCATGGTTCATTAGGCACAGGCTCCAAGGAAAGATGCATCTTGATACATTATCTAAGTTGCTTCCCAAAATGCACATTTTTCTCCCTCAAAATCCTCTGTTTATAGTGGTCATGCTCAGTTGGGTTCATTCATAAAAAATGGCCTGACTTCCTGAGCTGTTTAATGAGTAGTATGGATGTGAGCAGACTGGGCAGTTTGGCACATTTGTGGATGTTCTGCTGTGTTAAGCACAGGCATGGTGAGGGTAAAGGCATCTTGCCTCTGTCACCAGCCATCACAATGCTCCTAAATACTCTACCAAGTAACCTGGGAAAGACTTGGCATAATTGTTTGGTTTCCCAGTTTATGAATTTGTCATTGGTCAAACATGCATAACGTGATGTCCACAAAAATAATAGGTATAAACCTCTGGGATGAGCAGCAAAACCAAAGTTCAAGCTCATGATGACTGAGTTATTCTGAAAAACTGATTTCCCTTCAGAAAAAAATGTTATTATGATCTTGAGAACAGTTGTTTTTTTCACAATTTAGTATCCTGAATACTGGTCATGAAAAAGAGTTCTTTTCTTGAAAAATTTCTCTAAAAACTGATCTATGTGTTATACTTTACTTCCTTACATGTATGTATTGCAATATAATGTTTCAAAAACAAAATATACTAGTTTTGTATTTTTATTATACAGATAGTACAGTAGCAGAAGATTAGATAAGGATTTATATAGGTTGCAAG
Source organism: Nothoprocta perdicaria (assembly GCF_003342845.1). Taxonomy (NCBI): domain Eukaryota; kingdom Metazoa; phylum Chordata; class Aves; order Tinamiformes; family Tinamidae; genus Nothoprocta; species Nothoprocta perdicaria. The sequence goes on from NW_020455449.1 coordinate 660,419, forward strand.
GCAGAAAATATTGCATTTCTTCCTCTTAGTTATATTTATATTTATATATTTATAAATGTACATTTATATATAATGTACATGTACATTATATATATATAAAATATAGTATATATACTATATATACTATATATACTATATATACTATATATATACTATATATATTTTATATATATAAAATATATAGTAATGTACATGTATATATAAAGTTACATTTATATATATTTCATATACATTTTTAAATTTTAGATAGTTTGAGCCAATTGCAATTTCAGATTTACTCTGGTAGTCCAGGGAACTGGATTTCCAGCAGAAAATTTTCAGATATTGTCAGATATTCTCAAGTCTATAATTAAAATCATTTAAAAGCTATTTTTGTCTGGGCTTTACCCAGAGTTTGGGTAACAAAGTTTGGGGTTAACCCTTCTACACTATCACAGGAGATAGTGTTTGGATTAAGTGTTTTCACTGGCCATGGAGAAATGGATTCCATCATTAGGAATATGTTACGCTGTAAGCACAAGCAGTCATAATAACACAAAATTAAGATGCTCCTGCAAAACATGTCCATTAGATCTCCAGTGAACCTTTTTTATCTATCTAGATAAATTGATCTAGATTTGTTAAATGGAATATCTTTCTGAAATATAGAACAAGCAATGAAATGAAGTGGTTTTTACCTGCATCTTGCCAAATAACAAAGCTTAAGACAAAGGCTCAGGTCTGTTTCCTTGTGCTGTATTGATTTTGCATTTCACTTACTTCTTAATCAAACGTTACAGAGGCTTAAGTGTAGTACATTAACAAAATTTCCACTATTAACTAAATTCATAATCTCATTTAAAAAATCAAACTGCATTATATATATGTCTGTATTAATTTTATCGTTTTCTTTTCATTATTAAATCCCATATTAGCAACACTATCGTTTTGTCAAACTGACAGGACTATTAACACTCAGATCATTTAGCTAGACTTCTAAAATATTGACTTAGCATTAGCTCTCTTCTATTCTCAGCTTTCCAGAACTATCAAGTTGACATTAATGGTATAGAGAATTGGCTGCATAGCTCTCTTAGAACACGTCATCCTGACCTGTTAATTTGCCCTGTTTAACATTTTCCATATTAAGATACTGATTGATTACTGTTGGTATGGAATTTTGTCACCCACTGATAACAGATTATCATTCTATTCTTCTATTTTTTCCACCAATTACAGCACACAACTACTTGCTGTAAGTTTATTAAAATAATTATGTAATTGTGCTAATAAAAACAATTACAAAAGACCAAGATAATTACAGTGTGCAGATGTCTGCATATTGACATTTACAATATGTAGATATTTATAAAATATGTAAAATAGAGGAAATTAAAATTAGAAAAGAAGTGTCATAGAATCAACTATGGAGCCTTCTTTTAATTTTGTCTCTCCATTTCCTACACTATTTTTATTGTGCCATCACTTTTATATCTTAGAAAATATTATTATAGTGTTTACAGTGACCACCTTCTGAGCATATTAATCTGATGAATTAGGTATTAATTAGGTGTTAGGTAATTAACTAGGTAAATAGTTCATATTTTACTTCATCCTATGTTAGGTAGGGAAGACTATTAGTGAGAGAAAACATGCATTTCCATAAAAAGACCATTAGTAATTCTGCAGCTTTCATAGTCAATCTGCTGATCTTATATTCCCAGTAAATTCCAAAATAATAAGCAAAATGAACAAAGGGAGTAAAAGGCTATGGAAGGTTCATTGTTGTGTTGAGAGGTGTTCTATGTCAGTATACAGATGTTTTCAGCATTTTTATGTGTTTTATTTTGTATTCTGCTTCTATACCACAGTATCTTCAGAGTGGCTCACCATCTTCAGCATGGTCTGCAAGAAGATGTGATTGTGCCCCAATAAGCTCCTGTTGATGAGTAAGATGTGATTACGGGAAGCCAAAGAGATGCAGATGGAGAAGAAAATTAGGCCAGAGGTTGAAAAGTCAAAGAAAATAAAAAGAAGGAAAAAATATTGATGGGGGAAGTAAATACCCTAATTGTCCTGTTCCACAGATTGTTTCAGCTATAAATATTTCATAAATATTCCATAAATTGACAGTGAGTTAAATGCAGAGTTTGGATTAGGTATGTTTTTCCACTTTCATTGCTTGCTCTAAAGAACATTTAAGAAGGGTCACTAATTAATGCGTAAGCCTATGCCTGGCTTTATATAGAGGAGTATTAAACAGGTAGGAGGAAAGTGTACCTGACCTTTTGTGTATTGTTCGTACCATCTTTCTTTTCAGGAAATCAGTCACAGGTTAGAGCAGGAGTTGTTTCTGTCCTGGTGCTTTGCAGAGCCAGTCGTTTAATAGGCAAAAGGGTTTGGCAGGGACTATGTCTGTGGGCTGAAATACATGCAAAGCCTGTTAGGCTTCACAGGCTGCCCACTGCTTCCAGGATATTCTTCAAGTATTGTCTGTCTTCCAGAACCCCCCATCTTCCTCTTATTGTACAGGGCTTTGTGCTGTATCCCTGTGTGTTCCTGTGTATTAATAGGAATCACTGACGTTGAGAATTGGCAGAGGAGGGACTAGTACTGGTATAGACATGTATGTGGTTTACAGCCTGGATATTTATAACTCACTTTAATGTATTTCATTTCTCTCTTTCTTAGTAGTGTAATAGTTTATCTGTTGGCTGATCTAGGCAAGAATACTATGAATATCTAATATTGACATATCCATTAATTTTTACCAGATACCTCATCAGTTTAGACTTCCTATAGCCCTTCCTTAGTATGAAGAGAAACTTCTTATTAGCATCGTAGGACCTCATACAGCACTATGCATACTACAAATTTGGATTCACATTTGTGCAAAAACAAGCACTGGGTGAGAAGCCTGAATATAGTCTTTATTTAGCTTATTTCAAAATAGGACAGTTCCTAGCTATGCAAAATATTTTGCTTCGTTTCTTGTAAGAAGTAGAAACATGTATTAGTAGAACAGGGTATCTGGAATTATATTTTTAGAACGTAAATTGTTCATGGGAAAACAAGCACAAGCGTTAGAGAAGTGAAGCATGAGCTAGTTTTTTCAGCTGGGTTTACTGCAAATAGACACCACCAGATACGCCACAGTATTTTCATAATTTCATTGGTAGCATCCTTTTATAGCAGTACAAATTTAAGGTGGTAATTGAATTAAAAAGGAAGAGAATGTAGGAATATAGGGGAGAATTGCAGGTGCTTTTAGAGACTAATTATAAGGCTATTTGGGCACAGCAGGGTACAGAAAGAGATGTAAGTGGCCTAGCTTCAGATAAGGCCTTCATCAATTGTGTTTTTTTTTTTTTTTAACAGGGTCATCTATGTTTTTATGAGACAAATATAATCTCTAATTGCTTTGATTTGTTTCTTTATAATCTGAATTCTTGTTGTTACAATATTAATTATCTTCTCTGCTACTAAAATAAAATTGTTATGCATGTTGCTTCAGAAACTACTCTCTGGGCCTTTCTAATCACCATGCTGTGTTGATCGAGATGAACTCACTGAAGTGGCTATTGTATTGTAACAGTGACAGTCAGTGTCCAGTGAGCTATTAAATATGGTTAGACACTCTATCGTGAAATTGGCATTTAAATTTAAATATCTAAATATAGGTATCTAGAAAAGTCCTGGGAAGCTCAGTGGAGATCAAGTCAATGTAATTAGTGGAGGCTGGAAGCAGATGGATGCTCCCATATAGACACCTACGTTTAGGCTTTTGAATCTGAGAAGTGAAGTATCTTTTCAGCCTTTCTCTCAAAACAGGCTTGTACCAAACCCTGTTACTCTTTCTTTGAGAAGTCATATAGGTATGTACTTGAGTTTGAGTTTGAGACAAGAAAAGTCACGTAGGTATATAGCTGAATTTGCATTTGTACTCTCCTAGGGGTATTTTGATAAGCAACTAACTTTAAAAATTGCATTTTGACAGCTTTTTTCAAGGGAAGTTGTGTTTCCTGTAACTTCTTTTTTTTATGCGATAAGCAGCCAACAAGTCAACAAGAGAGCATCTGATATCAGAACATCAGTACCTACTGCTGGACTGGACAGCCACAGGAATGTCAATAGCCATTTGGATTTTTTTAAACTTATTTATTTCTCACTTTATTTTATTTATTTATTTTTTGAGAAAACTGTAAGCTCCATAAACACTTACTGTTGCAATAGCACAGGAGAAGAGATAAATTGCGAGGCAGAAAGACTTGGAGGGTGCACAGAAAATATCCTTCATTTGACGCTGTGCCAATGATGCTTGTTTGAATTAAAAAGGAAGAGAATGTCCTTGAAATTAAAGGAAGAGAATATCCTTGAAATTAATTACAAGTCTGTTGCATTTCAAAGGTACTAGTGACACTTGCCTTAGGTATACAACATATATATGTGTGTGTGTGTGTGTGTGTGTGTGTGTAGTAAGTTCAGTATTTTCTGAGACTGTGGAGTTTGCTGTGCACGTGCATTTCTTTGTAGCCTTTCCCAACACAAATGTGGAAAGGTTCTAATTTTGCAGTGAATTCTCCAGCTGCTGACTTCCCCTTTCTCCTTGGATGTTAAGCCTGAGCTCAGCTGGGCATTGGTTATTCATGAGTCTGCTGACAAAAGATTTTTGGTATAGTTGATACTGAGTTTCTTGTTTAAAATTTTTTGATATTGGATACAGTAAATACATTGTTGTTCGGAAAATGTTGCTTATTCTACTTTTCACATCCAGTTGGATGGATTAACCTTTCTTCTAGAGAATACACGCTACGATTTAGACAGTAGCTAAAAATTTCACCTTGATTCATATTTCCAAAAAAGTTTCAGAAGATTTTTTTCCTTTAAAGATAGCAGATTATGATATTTATTAATTAGAAATACTTTCTTCTTTGAGAGCTATGATTTACAGAATGTTTTAAAAACAGCAATAAGAAATACTCATTTTTCTCTTGTAAAGAAATACTTATTATTTTCTCTTATTGAAGAATTGAAAAGTGTCTCTGCAGTATCTGAAATTGTTTGTGTAAGGTATTTATTTTTAGGAAAGTCAGAAAAATCTATTTTTTGACAAATGACACTGGAAATGAAAGTTTTTACAGCATTTAAAGTTATTTGTTATTTTAATAATAACAAATTCACTTGTCATAGGTTTCTTCCAGCTGATTTATTTAAATTACTGCACCCTCAATTTAAAAGAACAATCTGACCCTTATGTATATGACTCCCTCTGAACTCTTAAGGTTTCTGCTGTCAGTATTGTTTTTACTTCAAACTTACTGAATTCAATTACCACTTTGCTATTCGATTACCACTTTGCATTCAGTTGTTGAAACCTCCTTTGTCAGCAAACCTGGTTTGATTTTTTTTGGCAATAATATATTTGTATTCTGGTTGCTTCATTTTACTCCGGTCACCTCTTGTTCATGGCCAGTCATTCTGCCTCATGGTCATAACAGCTGGCACAAATTTTGAGCAAACCATGTTTTCTTTGTGAAAGAGGGGACATCTTCTCTGCTTTTTACTTTTTATCTGTAGTGGATAAAACTGTTTTTCATTGGGAAATTTCTCCTTTATCCATCAATATATTAGGAAAGTAAAAAAATAATGCAAAAAAATCTTGTTTTGAAATGTAAAGACATCTAGAAAAAAAAAACTTGAAAAGCAATATGGTATATGGAGAGAGAAAAAAAAATTTCCCTCTACAGTGTCCTGGGTACCCAAGATGGGCCAAGTATCTCAAACACTCCATATCTCTCAAAAATGTTTTTTTAAAACACAATATATGAAGCTATCGGTGAAACTGAGCGTAACAGCACTCACTTGGCTTTGCTTTTCTCATATTGCCAATGTTAAGAGGCCATTATTACAAGAACACGTATAAATGTGAGATATAAGTAACAACACTGAGACAGCTAAGACAAGGGGTGTTTACCTGGTGATGCGAGGGAGCGTCCAGAGTCAAAGACGCAGTCTCATAGAGATTAAGTCAATGCTCCGTTTATTGCAGATTCCACCACACTTTTATACAGTGAACAGTAAGCCGCACCCCTGACCAATCATGGTTTTACACGCTCTCCTCTCGCCTCTGTCCCACCACTGTCTTCGGGGCTGGCATCCAATCCCTTATAAGTTTACCTATAAGGTTCCGGATACAATACCTTTTATGCCTAAAAACAAGTGCGCCACAGCTACTGTCCAATTAGCTTCATGGTCACACAGCAGCCGGACAGCTGCCTTTGTTTTTGATCCGCTGATGGAACAAGTACACTGTCGGCCTTGAAGTTAGTTATCTACTAACAAGGCATCCTGCCTGCTAATAGGCACTGTACAGCCATCCTTGGAGCGGGCCCCAACAACCTGGAGTATTGGGTGCAGTTCTGGGCTCCCCAGGATGTGGAGCTTCTAGAGAGGGTCCAGCGGAAGATGACCAAGATGATGGAGTGAGCCATCTATCATATGAGGAAAGACTGAGTGAGCTGGGTCTGTTTAGCCTGCAGAAGAGAAGGTTGAGAGGGGATCTGATCTACATGTACAAATACCTGAGGGAAGGATGTAGGGAGGAGGGGGCCAAACCCTTCTCGGTGGTGGCCGGTGAAAGGACAAGGGGCAGTGGGCGTAAGTTGCAACACAGGCAGTTCCATCTGCATGTGAGGAAGAACTACTTCAGTGTGAGGGTGACAGAGCCCTGAAAAAGGCTGCCCAGGGAGGTTGTGGAGTCTCCTTCTCTGGAGGTCTCTGGAAGGCCTTCCACCTTCCAGGGTGGTCTGGATGCCTCCCTGTGCCACATGCTCTAGGTGTCCCTGCTTGAGCAGGAGGGTTGGACTGGATGATCTCTAGAGGTCCCTTCCAACCTCAACCATTCCGTGATTCTGTAAAATAAAGCTAAGAAATTATCAGGATTAAAAACAGTGCAAAATGATGAAATCATCTAGAGTTTTAAGTAAAATGGAATTAATCTGAGTTTTCTTAGACTTTTTTTACCTTGTCACTAATTACAGCCTGAGAAAGGATTTGGATTAGATATGGCATGACAATACTTAAGTGCTGCCTATAAAACAATCTTCCTGTGACATATACAGCTATTTATTTTAAAATACATATTAGCACTAAATCCATTCTAATAGAACAGCTGCTATGCTGATGTAGGATTGTTTTTTTAAATGACATTTATGGTCATTCCTAGTTCAGTGGAATAGTTTTTTGAGGCTCTAAGTCACATCTCTAAATTTTATACATCACTACTGTGTTTAGTTTGTTTATCACAATAGCTCAAGGGCAAAGAAAAGACAATAATTCATCGTGGTGGGAAACACTTGGAAGGCCTTGATTATGCTAATTGATTTAAATTTTGTAGTACAAGTGGACAAATCTGGTACCAAACAGTTTAGCTCTCTCACAGAAGAAAAAAAAAATAAAAATAGTGAGAAAATAGGTTAAAACAGATAACACATATTTTTTCATGAACTGCTATTCAAATGAATATATTTTATTGTTCTAATGTTATAAATATTATTAGAAGCTACAGGAATTAGCAAGCTTTTAATGGCAATTAAGGTCATCACAAAATGATGTGGATGGCTCAGTTTCATTGTTCATTACAGATATTGTTTTTTTCTTATTGTTGATTAGCAGGAAATGATGCTTCATGATATGTCAGGTTTTGCTGGAATAAATGGAAGAATTCACTAAAGATACTCTAAGCCAATGCCAGAGTTTTTCCAAAGAAACTGTCCTGTGAGTCTTTTCAATAAAGAATTAAGAAGTGGGCAGAACTTATTTGTCACAAAAGACATTTTTTTTATTCCCACAAATTTTAGATATTTAACTGTCATTCTTAATGCTCTATCAAGCTAGTTGGTGCAAAATCTCAGAATTTAGTCATCTCTTAGTTTCTTTGCACACTGGTTTCATAAAAGCATGACCTCTGTACTTACTATGTTTTTCAGTTCTATTATCTGCTAGGCATTACATCCCTCATTAAGATCTCAGTTTTATGTCTTTAATGCAGAAAATTTGACTGTAGGTTTATTTAAGTGCATATAATCGTATCTTTAGACACTACGTTTAGACACTAATAGTCTGCTTAAGCATTCAGAGTTTTCAGTAGCAGAAAAGTTTTTAAAGATAAAAGCACTTTATTGACAGGCTTCTGCTTGCAGTTATTTCTTGATTAAACAAGGATATTGAAAGTGGTAATATCAATTACTAGTTAGGAGAAGTAGTATGTAAAGATAGATCTCTCTTAAAGTAGCTAAGAGCAAAACTCTTTTTGTGGGAGTCCTGATCACCATCTTCAGGATTTTTTAGTAAGTTGGGAGATTTAGTTTCGTGGATTTTTTTTTCTTTTCTTTTTTATTTTTTTTCCCCCAAATCTGCTGTGTTACTAATTATTTCTCTCTCAAAAAGCTGTATGGGGTACCCACAAAATAGATGAGTAACAAATGCAGGGAGCTCGCAGAAGCCTTAGGTAAACCACCGAGGGTAGAGCAGCCGCATTATGTTCTACCTTAGGGCAGGCTTAGTAGGAGGCTCAGCCAAGATAATCAACAGTTGCAAATTTGGGAGATTAATTTGTAGACGTGACTGAGAGGGAGCTCCAGGGCCCCAGAAGCTGAGGGCTTCCTGAGGCGTTCGTACATTTGTTAGGATTAAGGCAAGTGGCTTTTCTTGAGAGAAGTGAAGCAGGGGTTAAGCTGACCTGGCGTTGCAGAAAGAAAAACATGTTTTTAATCAGTAGCACCACCAAGCACTGGTACCGTTTGCCTTGAGAGGTTCTTCCAATCCCTCCTTGCAGAATTTCAGGACCTAGCAGCGTAAAGCCTTGAGCACCCCAGTCTAATCTTGTAGCTGAGCCTGCTCAGAACGGGAGATTAAACTAGATACCTCATGAAGCCCCTTCCGATCTGAATTATTCTGTGTTTTTAAAAGATCTGGAATTTTGCTGCTAGGAATATTACAAGGGGCCAAAGGAAATCTGAATGTATATCAAACTGCTGATAACCCAATATTTCTGCCATAAAGCCTGTAGCATGAAAATGTTTGTTTACAAACTTTAGGCTCAAGTAAACTTTTTTTAATTCTAATTGTGCGAAATTATTTTTCAACTGAAAGACAATCTGTATAAAATCTGAGCCTTTGGCAGGGGAAAAAAACGAGTACACTAGCTAAACAGGAGCACATGCTTTAATCCAGGGTAATATATAAACTTTATAAGCATTTAGTAACACACGCAGAAAAAAAACTCTCTTCTAACCCAGAAAAGCTTGGAGGCTTTTTTAAACATCCACATGGTACTTGCAATCTATTTATTTAATTATTTATTATATTTCTGTATCTTGGGTGATCTTTTTTAGTGAATGTCTTGAATGGGGAACAGCCTTCTAAGTACCGTGGGAAGTTGGGAGTGATTCAGAAACCGCCTGTGGTTGGGATCACCAGTCAGATGAGTGTTGAAGGGCCCATTTTATAAGGAAGTGGCAGCAGTGGCTCTAGCTGGACCAAAATCTCCTTAAAAGGCCTAAAGGTCTGGGTCAGAAGAAGTTCAGGAGTAAATTAAACTATTAGTTTGAAGCAATACTTTATGCTTAATCAGAAAATCAATTAACAGCAAATCCTATGGATTCCATACATATTATCTAGTCTACTTCTAAGTTAGCTGCAGATTCTTTATGATTTTAAAACATAGACAGTCTGCATTCAGGTGACAAGGGTGTAATTTGTGTTGTGTGTGTGTGGTGGGGTGGGGTTTGTATCTGGTTCTCAACTACCCTGTCACAAGAAAATGGTTAAAACAGCTTGTCCTCACTACTAGAGGGCCTGAAGATGCAGAAGGATGCAGAACAACTTCGATGTTGTTACCTGTATACATTTTTAGATGTTTTCAGTCCGACGCATTTAAATAAAATAACCCTGTTCTGTTTTTGTAAGCTGTTTTTTTCTGTTCCATTAACCAATGCTCGTGCTGTGCTGCAGTGCTAGGTCACAGCCCGCACGGCCTCTTTCAGTCATCCGTACTGAGTATTTCCTTTCTGTTTAATGTGCTCTGAAATTGTTGTTATGAGTTTTTAACAAGAAGGATGGAAATCAGGCAGTGATGAGTACTTACTTGGCTATACACTGGAAGCATTTCCCATACTTCTAGTAAATGGAGTGTCTTGAGTTCCTGCACAGACACTGAATCTAATTGACTGTAGTCTGTAGTGGCAAATCTGAAGGGAAAAGACTTGTTTGCCTTTGGAAAAGTAATGATCCCCAAATCATCTGGTTCTTAAAAGAAAACCAGTTACTGAGACTTTTCTAAATAAGCTAAATATGTTCTTACATTCTTTCCCCGTCAGATTGAACCTTGGTGTGAATTTTGAATTTTAATTAAAGAAGTCAATAGACAAATGTCTTCATTTTCAGGGCTAGTTCCTGAGTGAAATGCTGTGCTCGTGTTTACAGCTTCCTTAAACTAATGCAAAGACATTACTTCCTACCCTATGATGGCAGGATATTTCCATTAAAATAGTCCTCACTCTGTAGGACACTGTGAAGTTTCTGGATATTATCTGGGTGGAGAAATGCCAAGGAAGTTCTGATTTTAACAACAGGTTTTCCAAGCCCAGACCTAACCAGAGAGATCTGGAGTACAAGGTGCTCCGTGTTAGCAGTGGTCTTGGCACGCAGGGAGCTGTGCTCCGGCTTGCAGCCTGAATTCCCATTAATCACACTTGCAAAGGACTCAGGGATGGATCCATGCACAAATATGGTACAGAAAGTGCTTTACAGGTGTAGTGAGCTAGAGCATAAATCCATAGCAGAAATGAAGGACGTTTTTTGACATGACAGAAGGAAAGCTGTCATGTCAACATTCATTTTGCTGAAATGAAACTAGTGCTAATGTAGCTGAACATTATTTCTCTGAGATGTGGTAGTCTAATCACATTGTGGTTTACATTAATAAATCAAATGGGATATACTGAGTAGCTGTGTTACAGCTTGAAAGGCACAAGCTGCCAAGTACGAAGTAGGGTACAATAGGTGTGTGATGCAGTAGAGACAAATGGGAGAGGGAGTTGTCATGTATCACTCATTTGCTCTGTATAGCTAAAAGTGTAATAAAATGCCAAATGAATCAAAGATAACTAAAACTGTTGATGCAATTAGGTGTTAGACTTTAATACGTTTTCTTGCTATATGCACAGAAAGCACTCGCTTTAATAGTACAATTTGATGAACACTGGTAGCAGGTAGTCAGAATTTAAAAGTTTTATAAGGCGCGTTTTTATCAGGAAGTTCAGTGATAAAAAATGTGTTACTTGGATTATGGATGGTAGTTATATTTTCTGGATCTATCATGCAGCATGTTTATTCCTCTCAGCTGTACTTAGCTCTTGGATGCAGAATACTGGAAACTCCTTCTTAAGCTGTGTTTTTAGTGGAGTAGCTTTGAAAACATGTTTATGAAGCTTAAACAATTAAATTGAATTCCAGCTCTAGTTCTATTTCAGATAAGCGAAACTTAACTGAAACTGGCATTCGCGCGACTGTGGAAAACCCATAAAACCCTCTTAATACTATTTAGAGTTATATGCGGAAACAGCATAAAATTCACTTTGGGATGTATCCTGTAAGCTAAACACTCAGATAAGCCAAGAGACTGAGGCCAGATTAAACCCTACTGAGGCCTTGCAAGTGGCTTGGGTGCACTGTGAATGCTCCTCTAAGCTCAGAAATTGAAGTAGTTCCTTACAGTGTGCGGTATTACAGGATCCTGTCCCCAACTCTCCCTGCTGAAAAGCTTTATTTTCTTTTCCCTGATCCTCTTACTAATATTTAATTTTAACTTTATGACCATAAAGTGAATTTCATGTGCAATTTACAGTTTATCTCTGAAGAAAAGAACCATTTTAGAGAAGCCAACGTTTATTTTTACTCATACCTAACTAGTGCTCTACTGTGCATAACACTGAGAAACACTTACTGTGTACTAGTTGCATCTTGGTGTAGTTTTATTTTTAGTGCATAGAAAAATATTTAACATAGTTAAAGAGGCATGGATAATCAAAGACTTTCACATCATTTTCTGTCTATATTATCTCACCCATTCTGTATTTTGCCAAAGTATTAAATTTGCTTATTAGGAACCAATGTCCTGTAAATCCCAGAAGTCAAATTTAATGTTATGTGTAGCATAGGGTGCATTTAAACATCTGTTTATTGCAGAGCAGTGGACCACAGAATATGGCTCTGGTGTCCAAATATAAAATGATCCCGTGCATGCTGAAAATATGCTCGGGCTGGACTTGCTTCTAGATGAAATGCAACTAAAATACTTTTCTGCAACAGTGTCTTTCTTCTCTTTAGCTTTCTTTATATGTCCGCATGCACAAACTATTTATGTTATGGTTACAATTGCTGTCTGCTGTGGAAAGGAATTGGTGAAATCTGGAATGATCCTTAATTTGCTTATTTATTGTGATCACCTACTGAAAAATAGAACTATTTCAATTCTTATTTTCAGGTGGAAACCGCTAATTTTCTGTCAAAAAGAAATTCTCAATAAAACTAGCGCTAAAAGTGCTTGTGCTCAATAATACTTTTAATTCTGACATCTAAAACCATCTCTCATTATATGAAAATTGCTGTTGCAACTATACCAAAAGTTAGTAGCTTCTTTTTTTTATTCTTTTCCCTTTGATTTGTTTGTTTTAGCCAGTGAAAATATTCCCTCTCCTGAGAACCAGGATGAAATCAGTATGACAGAACATCAGTACGATGGAAACCACCCTTGGGTGTGGATACGCAGAGGGAATGGAGGTTTAGGAAGGCACACGTGGCTCTGAAATTCAGTAAGATCGTGTTGCAGGCTAGGGGATATGGGAGACGGGATGCAGAACTAGGTGAGATCTTTGGTCAGGCCCTGTATACTTCTTCTTATATTTTAAAATATTTAAGAGAAAAGTGGTACAAAATGTTACCTGAAGAGCCAAACTTTTACCTTCTCTCCAAAAAAAAAAAAAAAAAAAGGATTTTCATTTACTTTTCTGACTTTTAAACATGGGCAACTGATGTCCTGAAATGCACTCATGTTCTAAACAAGGATATTTCATATCTAAGTGTGTGTTTAGACAGCGTTTCATTGTACAACTTGTCTTTGGAACTAAGTTTTTGGTTCTTCTAATCAGGTAGTGAAAGAGATCAGTGTTGCTGCTGCTATTCAGTATTTTGTGCCTCTCATTTGTTTGAGCGAGGCAGGACAACGGGCTCAATGGGCCGCGCTTGCTCTGATGGGCAATTCCTGTTAGAGGAAATGCAAATGCAAAGGATCAGAAAATGGCTCTTGTTCACTTCCTGATTTGAAATGTAAATAATCTGCTGACAGTCTCCCACTGTCATTCCTACGGCTTTATCGAACACAGGCATAACAGCACAAAGTATCTTTTGAGAGCCTGAGTTGTAAACTGGAAATGCAGTTTGAGAGGAGCAGGCTGCATAGTGCAGCTTGTCTTCTCTAGAGCTCTGTGGCATGGGAAGCCTGAAGAACAGTGAGCTGCAAAACTTGTAACGAAATGGAAAAGTTGCAGCTACATATATATTGGCATCTAAAGCCTTTTTCTATTTGCTATGTTAGAAAATACAGAAGTATTTATTTTTTAATCCATAAGCAGTTCTCTGTCATAGTCTTTTGAAAGTATTTGCATGCCCTGGAATGGAAACCTCCAGCAGATGCCAAATGCAGCTAAGAATGCAGTTTGTGAAGAGGAAACCTCGGGAGTTAGTTGGATTGTGAGGGAGAAGGGATCAAAGTGGTTCCTAGTGGTAGGAACCCAGTGGTTCTCACTAGGACCCTGACTGAAGGAGGAAGAGTGGGGGGGGTTCCTGTGCAGCTGTAGCTCCTGTGAACGTGCGAGCACAGCCCAGGGCTGACTGGACATGATGTTCCTGCCCCTCTTGCCACTCCCCCATGCACTAAGCTTCAGACTTCAGTTTTAAATTAAATATAAAATTGGTGTCATTTGTTCCTCAGCATATCTTTTGTTAACAATATAGTTTTAAAAATTAGCTGGTCCAGGAACCTGCTAATAGATATTTTGAAAGTCGTTTTTATTGGTGTTGTGCAGTAACACGGCAGGAATTCAGGACTCTGGAACTGAACCAAGGGTTTGTTTGTGGTTAACCATCCTAAGATCTTGGATTCTGTTTGCTAAGGGACCTGTAAGCGCCTGTGAGTGTAAAACAATCAGCCATGAAGACAGCGAGTCAGATGCAGGGGATACAAGGATTTTACCACTATTGAACTGTAGCACGAGGGGATGGCTAGAAGACTTAGGAACTTGGGACTCTTGAATTATTGATTCTGTGTGCAGGAAGTTTGGAATATGAGGATTCATTACTGCATGAATGGCTACCATTTCTTGCCTTCTAGGAATCACCGAGAAAATGATTACTAAATATCATTCCAATGAGTACAAAAAAGATACCATTTATACAATGTATGTATACATACATTGAGGCAGAAATTTTCTTTCTTTTTTTCTTTTCTTTTTTTTTTTTTAATCTGGGCCATGGGTAGGATGTGAGTAGCATTATGTAAATCCCAGTCTGCGGGAAGAAACAACAGAGGATATTGCGAATATACAATATAGAGTTATTCAGTTTTTAGGAAAGAAACATATTTATGAAAGATTAATAAAATTATCTGTTTGGTCTGCTAAGACGGATGAGGGTGGCAAATCTGCCTACCAATTTTAGACATGTCACCTGTCCGGTCACAACTCAGAAACTACATGGTATCCCCTATATTAATTCTTCAAATTTATTTATGTACCTGCACGCTTGCACACACACACACACACACACACACACACACATATACACTTATATGCGTACATATATATATATATGGAAATGCGTACACAAATATATATGGAAATCCAACTCCAAAAAGGGTGCTGTTAGATATTAGTGTGTGTTGAATTAATTAATGCACAGTTATTTATATATTTCTTTTATATATATATTATATGCATAATATATATTTAATCCAGCAAGAAATCTATTGTCAGATTCCAAATGCCTTTTTTATAATAGTTTGGAGGTTGGTGACCTACACAGAAAGCCTGGAGGAGATGGGACCCTCCTCAGTTTGCAGGTGTCTGAACAAACAGGTTTGGAGAATCTCTGAAAAAAAAACTATCATCTGCTCCTTTCTGATGGTAGCCAAGAACAGAAGGGTAGTGCTTCCATTCCCTGCTGGAAAAAAAGAAAAAAAAGAAAAGGAAAATAAAAATGTGTTTATAATCACAGATTGCTTTCTTATGTCCATATTCTTATTCAATGATTTCTTTTCTCTAAAGTGAAAATCAAATATTTGAAAATACTAGGGAGCAAAATTAATACTGATTGGAGAAGTGGCAGCACTGATTTTCACATTTAATTTGTGCATTATTTATTGTGGTATTGTGATGATGTAATATGTGGTCTGGATACGAATCTTTGATACTTGTTTTCTGATGTAGCAGTTAAAAAAAAAGGTCAATTCTTAATGGATTAGCAATGAAATTTGAGGAAAAGAGTAATGCACGTGAAATTATTCCTCTTTATGTTTCCAGTCGTTCTTTCTATGGGTACAACTGGATTAATGAAAGATATAAGCCAAAAGTAAAGTCAGAAAAATAAAAAAAAGGTTGTTTCAATTTTTATTGCAAGTAGCATGCAATTTCTGTGGGAATATGGAAGAAACATCTTGTTCATTTACAGAAGATGATTACTTTTTCACAGTTAAACACTTCATGTTTTTCTTGTAGTGCCTAGGAGAATGTCAAAATAAACCTCCGAGTATGATTTTTATCTAAACAATTTTTATTGGCATTGTGTGTGATTTGTTAGGAATTACATCTGTAAGTAGCTGAGTAATGAAATTCCCCAAATAAGCAGCCTCAAGATAAAGTGAACTGTAAATACAACAACTTAGATGTTTGGGGAGTTTAGATATTTGCTTCATATAATCAGTTCATTCACAATTAAGGATGTGCATCAGTGAAGACAGGCACGTAATGAAGATAAAGAATGGCTGTGAAGGCTTCCTGATCTTAATATGAAAGAATTAATTTAATTAACTCAAACATGGGAAGCTCTGGCAGTTATTAAAAGACTTGGAAACCTAAACAGACTTTTCTATACTGATGTCCTGAAGAGGCCTGCAATTTTGTATGACATAATACTGTTGAGGTTTTGTGCTGAAAGTTTGAATATAAAGTTTAGTGATCAGCTGCCATCAATCAAACATACTGATGCATATTTGAGCAAGATCTGTTTCAATTTCCAGGCACCAGGAGGCTTTGACAGGTCACCCATCAAAGAAATTGCATGCATGAACTTGTAGCAAAATAGGTCCCGAGAGTCTTTGGGAGAAGATGTAACAGAGGGTTACTGAGCCTGGGCTGTGTGCATCACTGAATCCAAGGTCTGCTTCTCTGGTGAGCTCTGTATGTTGAACAAGAATAAGGGAGTATATCCATTTTATTTGAGAGATGAGAAGTAATGATTTAGTGGTACTCATGGTGTTGCCCTACAGGGTCAGTCTACGTCAGCTGTCTTGGAAGCAAAGTTTCCACTGCTACCACTTCCTGCATTTCCTTGTCCTGCTCTCCTCAGGCTTCTGAGGAAAGCCTGTCCTGCTTTCCTCAGGGCCTCTGAGAGCTCTGCTTCCTGACGCAGAGTTTGGGAAGAGGTCTGAAGTCTGTCTGAGGGAGCAGGAGCAGGGACATGCCCTGGGGTGGCAGAGGGCACCTCAAGTGAGGTTGGGTGGTAACAGCAAGTGATGGGATGGCTTGTCCCGTGCTTATGGTGGTTTGTAATCACTGCTGTAAATCACTCCATAGCTTCCTGAGTATTCTAAGTTTATCATTGCAAATAAGAACTCTTTTTTTTTTCCTCCTTTCCCTATTTTAATGTCCAGTGGTGCCGTTTTAGCCCATTGCTTTTTGCCTTATCGACAGTGAATGAAGAACTGTATATTTCTGTCCTCTTTACAGAACCTTTCTGTCTGTTTGAAGACTTGAAGTCTTTAAATCTTTATTTTAATGATTTGTGATATTAGACAAACTCAACTTGTTCTGTATTTGTTCTTGCAGAACATGTTTATAGACCTCTGATCATTCTTATTGCTCTTCTTTGAACTTTTGAATTCTCTGTAGTTGGCTGACGTTTTAGAGGAATTGTACTGTCCAAACTGGGACTCAGTATTTCACCCAAGAATTTACTGGTCCTGGAAACACAGGAAAAAACATTCCATCCATTATATATAATCCTACATAAGATTTTCCATTTCCACTGGTAAAAACATAGTTGATGGTCATATCCAGAATTTACTACTGATAGGGCTGATTATTGATAGTAATGCCTACTTCCCTTCCCTGAATTAAAACGAGAAAGATACCAGGCATATCACAGTGCTTCTTACAATATAGTACAGTATATTTCTAGGCTGGTCCCTTGCAGTGTCTACCAAAACATTCAATATCTCTGTTTATGAATCAAGGATATTTCTCCTTTGTTGACTCTCAGTTTGCAAAGCTCTGCCCCAGGTTCTTTGCTTTTGCCCTTGCAAGGAGGAATGCTATCTCTAATCAAATTAAATGGAAGAATGCAATTCTAGTTTCTGATAGTAGACTTGCGCATATGTAGGTAATATAGATCTTATTCTGTATGTTTGTACAGTACCGTACTGAAGAAGAGATAGTAGATATCAAAGGCCTTCAAAGTGTGGTCTGGAAGAAAACATAGGCAAAGAAAAAATCTTAGAATATAAAATGTGTTTGCTGGCAGTATTGGAGCAGGAGGTAAATCATTCTCTTTTATTTTGGTTTTTGAGTCCTGTCAAAGCAAGTTTTTCCAGGACAGTTAATTTTCAGAAAAGTAGAAGTTTTGTTCATCTGTTATATTAGAGACAATGACATGCAGTTCGTTAAAGGTGGGATCCATCTTAAGCAGTTCGAGACACCTCAGTAGCTCATCCAGGCTACTAAAATCCTCAGCTGAGAAGAAACACCTTCAGAGAATAATTCCTCACACTGTAAGGCTGCTAAGTAAAGCAGCATGAATCATTTTGAAAGTATTTCTCTATCTCTTCACCCACTGAAGAGGGAATTTAGGTCCCTGGCTTAAACCACATGCCTACTTCAGATGCTTAAAGTCAGTTGAAGGAAATCCCTGTGTGGTTTAGAAATAGTTGTTTACAAAACATACCTGAATCCAGGCTCAGAATACAAAATTCTCCATCACGATGAACCATATATCTATATCAGCATTCCCTTTGTTTTTAGGAATTATGAATTTAGATATAGTAATATCACATGAAAGCATATTCCGGAAATGTTTTTGTTTTCAGCTAATATAACATTAAAACATGAACCTGTAAAGAATATGTAATGCTGTGTGTGGCAATTTAAGGAAGATGTCAGTATCCTGTTTGCTTGGGGAATATTCTAATTTTGTGAGTTTTTTTTTTTTTGTACGATTTTGCTCAGAAAGCTCACCAAATTAAGAAATGTTATTATTTTCCATTTTAATTTCATATTAACTAGTGCCTTCTTTTCAGAAATTCAATGTGATGAACAAAACATGATGATGGAACCTAAATAAACTGCTCTTGAATAATTCTTTTAATAATTAAAAACAGGAAATTTCAAACATACAGTCAGGCTAAATTTGCAGCCAGTGCTCCCTCATTACTTAGCACTTCTTAGAACTGACAGAGAAGGAAAGAAACAGGAACTCAGACTCAAGGGAGCTTCTGAGGAGATGATACTTCTTTACTATTGCACCTGCATAGTAGTATCTTTTATATCCTTCTGCTTTTCTTGCCAGTAAGGAATGGTAATGAATACTGATTTTTAAGGACCTACTGCATACCCTGAAAGGTGTAAGGATGAAAGATTTCCAACAGAATCGATTTTGTCTTTTTACAAATTTGACATTTGTAAATGTAAAAACATATTTGTCTGTTTGCAAATGCACTGTCTTGATTATCATGAGTATAATGAAAGAGAAATCACACAAAATGAAATAAATAATAGCAAATTGTTTACCAGGGATTGAATATGAAACAATAAGCTTTGCAGTTCTGTTTCTGTCCAATGTACTAAATCCTTCATGCTAGTCGGTTTAAAGTGACACCTGGGTTATGGCTTTGACTAGATTATGTTGCCTCATCAGCAAAAAAGTCCTAAAACAAATTATCAGAAAATATTTAGGTATATGTTGATTGAAATGAGGATTAAAAATGTAATATGCTTAAATGGCACAAGAATTAATGGCATTTGAGACTACCAACACTCTTTCATGCTCTGGGGTAAAATAATCACTGATCCTACTGTTTGCAAAATAGATAAATCTGGGTAATTTCTAAAATTTGTTCTGCTTTCTAGGTGAGATACAACATAAACTACCACTTGTGGCACCCATGAATCTGTCATAAGGAATCAGTGTATATGCTTTTGTGTGATATTTTTTATTCATTTGGATATTTTCTTTTGGGTAGATAGATATGTAGAGCAAGTTGAAGGGGGTGATTAAGTTGCAAACAGAATACTTATGTCGAAATTTGATGTGGTAATTGCTCCATGTTTAATGGCAAGGAATTATGCACATCACTTCCCAAGGCACACGCCACACGTCTGGCCTTGCCGTGTTGGGTGCAGCACACCCAAGACAAGCACATTAATTCTGTCCAAAACCCAACTGTTACTGGGTCCAAGAAACACTATATTTCTAATACATCTGTGTTGATTCAAGACAAAGCTCCTAGATGTATGTGATGCTTCAGCAGTCTTTGAGATAGGAGCCTCTGGCTTATCTGCACAACTACCAAGTATTGCTTTTGTCTTAATATTTTACATTAGTTATCCAATTGCCTATATTAATATGCACTGCCATTAAATTCCATTTCAGTACCAAATTCTAGACACTTTGAATTGACATTTTTTCAAAAAGGCCAGGGTGTGTACAAATTTAAAGAGAATATTTTCCCAAATGTTCAAGTCTATCTGCAGATCTTTGGAGGACTTACTTTGAGGCAGTGATGAAAGTTTTTTGATGCTGAGCATTTAAATTAAAATCTATAGGTAGTCTGTGCCAACTGGAAATAAATAACCAAGTTTTATATGCAATATATGTGAAGGAGTAGGCCAGGAATGAGAAGGAGATTTCTGGTACAAAGATAAAAATTGGTCAGTAATGGCACAAGCCTTTAACTCTTGGGCATTTGGCCATCTAGTCTAAACTGCAAGGTGGCATCTGTGTCTTCTCAGGATACTAAAGATTGACATTAAACTTATCAGCTCTTGAAAGAAAAGTCCATCTTGAAAGAAAAGTCTGTGTTGGTGCAAATGAGGCACCTTGTCTGCTGTGTTGATAATTTGAATTTCTCTCATGAGAGTGCACAAGGAAATGCAGTCGCTTACATGCATGTTGGTTGTAATTTAAAATAAAATGCAGATCAGTTCCTTTTTCTACACTGTTCTATTTTGGTGCTTCCATATTTTGTAAGTAGTTAGCATAGAATCATGAGGCTGTAGGTTGCAGAACTATAACTCTAGAACAGATTTTTCAAATGAGTACATTTTCAATAGACACCTACCTTGACAAATATTTGAGTCAACTCACAACTCTTCTGAGAACAAATTCTAAGTGAAATGCTAAAGCTTCAAAAATCCCTAATAGATTTGTGGCAGATTCTCAGGTGATGCAAATTGGACTGTTATGACTGAAATTAATGAAGTTGTGCTGATTTATACAGCTGTAGATTTAGTTTATTTCTTGAGGGTGATCTTAGCAGTGTACAAAGACACTCACTTTCTCTTGTCCAAATTGCTGGTGCAGTCTAAACTGTGTTCCTGAATGTGATTTTCCTTTACTTTTTGATATTGGTGGATATTCTCTTTGCATTATATTTAGATCCAGAAAGCCACAGGTAAAATACCTTAAGTTGTACGTGCTTTCTGTTGAACCTTCCACTACCAAAAAAGCATTAGTGCTGCACTGGTAGCATGAAAGAGATATTTGCTCAGGAAAAATCAAGTTCTGTCCTAAGAGCCCTTCAAACTGAAGTTCTTTGGTTCTTTGTGTTCTTTGTCTCTTGTTTTAACTAAAAGTTAATTGAAAGGGGTGGTTGTAATAAATGTTACACATAATATTTTATCAGAATGTCTCCAATATTTGAAAATGTTACTTATCTCAAACCTCTTTTTTTTTTTATTCTTTGCCTTCCTTTATTAGAAAGAAGAATCTGTTCAAAATGAATATTATTTAAAAACTCTAATCAGTTTGAATTTTTATAATTCTAAAGCAAACGAGAGTTTAGAGCCTGGGAACTGGGGTTTCCATCCTCTCCAGGGTCCTGGGCAGCCTGTTCCAGGTGACCCAGCTTGAGCAGCGCGGCTGGGCTGGGTGGTCCTCACAGGTCCCTTCCAACCTCAGCTGATCTTCTGTGAACAGAAGATTTTATACAAAGATGCAGCTTATTTTAGATATTTTAGTGACCTTTTAGCTAAAGGAAATGACTGAGGAGTGGGAAATACAGCATTTTGCCTCACGGAGCTATTGACCAGCACTTGAAAACATCATTCAGTTCCCTAGGTATCGTTTCAAATGATGAAGAAAAGGCCTTTAAGAGTGATTGGTGGTCTTACTTTTATTACTGTTGAGAGAAAACTGTAAGGATTTATGTAAGTTTTATATTCAAATGTTGTATTTGCAGAGGCAAATTGTACACCTTTGTTTTATAATGCATAATATCCTGCAGTAAAACCTTCAATAGTTAATGAAATTCATTACATTTGTTCTTTTACTTATATAACACCTCAAAAATGTATTAAAAGCATATGGTCTCTGAGAGGATTTCTCTCCGTCCTTAGTCAGAACAAAATATATAAGGCTACATGAAATTAAATGGGCTTGAGTTGTCTATAAAGTATGTGTAGAAATTCTCAGAGAAATCAGTCCTTTTTTTTTTTTATTTTCCTATAAACTTTAAAAAATACTACCAGGGGAGTGGTTCTCTTGGAAGAACAATTTTTTTTTTTAAACTTGCTAAACATATTGTGACAATGCAATAAAAATTGTCAAATTTGAATATTCAGCTTGCATCTAGGATGTAGAAGTTGCGTTTCAGATAGGCATTTTTGTATATTTTTGTATCCCGCGAGCTCTCGGAGACGCTTGGGCAGAGCGCGGAGGCCGGAGCCTGACAGGCCCCGTGCAAAGCAGCTGCAGCTCCGTTTATGCAGAGGGAAGGGGCCCTGTGAAGGCCCGTGGTTTTGGATGGAGCCTGTGCAATTTGAACACAGCAAATAGCTGGAGAGTGACAGAGCCTTAACTGCCCTCGGCAGCGGTGTCTGGTGCCATACAAGATGATGTGGTGTTTCCAGCAGCTGTGGTCTATGATATGTCATATATGTCATATAATACATGACATCTTTGCCGGTCTTAGATCCTGTCTTTATCCAGTTGTTACCATTAGAAATAACCTTGCACCTATTCTGTAAATTTATAATAGTGAACCAAACAACTGGAACCCCATCTTTTCTGTTCCAAAAGAAAAAAGACCCATATACTAAACCTGTTTATTCAAAAGACTTTAGTTGTGAAATAAAAGGATAAAAAGGTAGTGACATTACAGAAAAGAATTTTGACTAAATAATTTTAATGCAAGTAACCTGTCCCAGCCTCTCTGATGTTCGTGCACAGCGTGTTACATATATGTTAACATTTGAGACGGCCATGAGCCGGATGGGCTGCTGTCTTGGGCAGGACATCGTGGGAGACTGAGTGCAAAGTTTGCACATGCAGGAACGAGGACATTCTCCAAAGTTGTAGAAAAAAACATTTCTACCCCTTGGCCCTCCCAGTGGCACTGCCAGTCTTTCCAGGAATCTTTACAAATGAACTCTGTACTGGTCCCAGCCACCAGTACAGATTAGGGGCTGACCTGCTGGAGAGCAGCTTTGCAGAGAGAGACCTGGGAGTCCTGGTTGACAGCAAGTTAACCATGAGCCAGCAGTGCCCTCATGGCCAAGAAGGCCAATGGGATCCTGGCTGCATCAGGAGGATGTTGCCAGCAGGTCAAGGGAGGGGATCCTGCCCCTCTCCTCAGCTCTGGTGAGGCCGCACCTGGAGTACAGGTGCAGTTCTGGGCTCCCCAGGGACGTGGGAGGGACGTGGAGCTTCTAGAGACGGTCCAGCGGAGAGCAACAAAGGTGATGAAGGGGCTGGAACATCTCTTGTATGAGGAGAGACCGAGTGAGTTGGGCCTATTTGGCTTGGAGAAGAGAAGGTTGAGAGGGGTTCTGACCAATATGTACGAATACCTGAGGGAGAAAGTAAAGAAGAAGGGGCCAAACTTTTCTCAGTGGGGGGCCAGTGACAGAATAACCCTTGTTAATGGGTATAAGTTGAAACACAGGCAGTTCCATCTCCAGGTGAGGAAGAGCTTCTTCACTGTGAGGGTGACAGAGCCCTGGCACAGGCTGCCCAGGGAGGTTGTGGACTCTCCTTCTCTGGAGGTCTTCCAAACCCGCCTGGATGCCGCCCTGGGCCCTGTGCTCTGGGTGTCCCTGCTGGAGCAGGGGGTTGGACTGGATGATCTCTAGAGGTCCCTTCCAATCTCAACCATCCTGTGATTCTGTGAACTTGATAACTTTTACTTTGGAAAGCCTCTTTTGACAGAGTCGCACTGTTTTGGGAAAGTTTCTTTTTTGAAAATACATGTATTGACATGATCCTTCTTTTTAGGGCACTTTTCATATATTTGTATGTGTGTAGATTTTTTTCCCTGTTGAATTTAACAGATCATAATGAGTTATATTGTATTGAATATGTATTTTATATCATGGTTCATTATTGAAGTACTGGAGTGTGATAGCTCTCTCTGGACTGCTAGGTTTAGCAGGATGATCTAACTACTTAAGAAATACCAAAGATCTTATGAAAATTAGTATGGGTTCTGCCTTGGAAATAAAACCACGATTGTTTTTAATAGTTTGGCTTCGATACTCAGGGGCAATAATCAACATTATGGATTTAATAGTCTGTGAAGAATTTTAAAAGGCATAACAAGGACTTGGAAACCAGTAACTCCTAGGTTTCTTGGATTTTAAATTAACTGAGCATAGAAATTAAGCTGATTTCCTCCTCTCCAATCTTTAATTTGTTATAGCTCTCTAGGATTAAAGCTTTGAACGATATGCCAGTCATCAGCCTGAAGATAATTGTTATCACCAAAATAAGAAACTAAAATGAGCAAACAAGCTGAGTAGTAGATGATGACAAAGATATCTGAAATTACTGAAGGCACCTTTGTTTTTAAACATTCTGCATTAAGCAATCAATAACTTATCTGAGGATATTGTCTAGTGTAATATCTCTCCATTTCTCTGCATGAAAAAAAAATATGCATACAGCTATATTTTTTTTACCTTGTGCCAATTTTGTTTATATTAAACCCTAGTATTAGCTGTTTCACAGGCACTCCATTAAGGCAAAGCAATTGTCAGGTAATTGTTGCTTGTTATATTTTTAGGGAGAAAAGCAGTATTTCAAAGGGAGCAGTTTTTGTGTGGGTCAGATGTCTCATGACAGTGTCTAACACTATCTGGCATTGTCTGTGCACCTGGGAATTTTTCATATGGCTGTAATCACCTCTGTTGGAATAGGACAGTACAATAGGCTGATTTTAATTGTTTCTGTCTTTATAAACCATCAGATGAAAATTATTAATATGTAAAAAAATACTGTTCTTGTCTATTAAAATAAATGCTGTGAAAGTTTAATAGTCTTACTCAAAATCAGAATTTTTTAGTCTTCCTTGCAATATATTTGTTTAATGAAAACAGATAATATAAGATAATATATCAGATAATATAAAAACAGATAATATAAAAAAGCAATTTTTCCTCTAGCTGAATCTCTATATGAATTGCTGTTACATTTCTATACCTTGTAATTTAGGTGCATATAGAAATTATACTTATTAATTGTATAGATGATAATATAACTCTCACTATACTTACTATTAACTGTTGCTTAGCATCCCTTTTACAAGGGATACAAAATTAAATATACAGGTACATAAAAGGACACTGTCTGACTTTTTGTAGGGAAAGCTGCTGTGAAAACATTATTTTGTTTGTTTAGCAAAACATTCAAATCTAATAATTAGTTTACCACACATTAATTGCTCTTATTCCTTCATTGATGCCTCTATATGCTTCCTTAAATTAAACTGTTAGATAATTATTTGAGTTTTATGTGCAATGTAGAAATGCTTTCCCTGCTGTAGACAAAGCCACGTTGTAATCAGACTCTTCAAGTTCTAAATGGCTTAGTTTTATTTATCTCCACAGCCATTAGCACTAAAAAAAGCCTTTATGTAAACAACAACAACATACTTGCATGCACTCCTAGCATTTTGCTGGGCATGTTCTTGGGATAGAAGCATCTCAGGCTTTGGAGGAGGAGGCAGTATTCTAGATGAATTGAAGTAATTGGAAAAACCGGGAGATATCTTGAAGAGCAAACATAAGTTGAAAACAGTTGTTCCAAGTTTAACTTGGTTATGTTATTGTCTGTATCATCTGGGGGAAAAAATAGTGGATGCCACTGGAGCAAAGATGGGGCAAAGGAGAAAAGATGTTACCCCAAGAAGAGCAAGGCCTTTAGTAAGGCTTGGTTGGGGGAATCATGGGTTGCTGCAGACCACGATAACCCCCCTGTCTGTTGACTTCAGCAGTGAAAGTGATGATGAACTAACAAGCAGAAAGCACGCGCACCACGGCTTTTCTCTCTCTGAAGAAAAATCTATAGAGACTTGGCTGTAGTCATTAAATCAACAGAAAAAAAGAGGAGCTTTAGGGGAACAGATATCAGATATGAAGATGGACCTGTGTATGTAGAAGATTAGCTGTTCGGCTCTTTACATTATGAGATTCTTAGTGAAAGGGAAAGAAATTGTCAGACACGAGCAAAACAAATAATTCCTGTATTTGCTTGTCGTTTCTTTCCTCATCCATCTACTTGCTGGGAACAGGAAAACCATTTAAAGTATTTTCAGACAATATAGTGGAAAATTTAACAAGCTGTGATATTTAAAATGAAGAGTATAGGCAGATTGCCAAAAGCAGATCTGAAACTGAGTAATGGGAACAGAAGGAGGAATATAAGGGTACATCATACACCTCTCTACTAGATCACTTACTGAAATCATTCAGTGGAGTGCCCATTTTGATCCTGTAACTAGTTATCCCTGTTAGGACAGTGCCTAAGACAGACGGCTGTGGCAGCAAGATACCAGATGTCTCTTTCTAAAGATCTATGGGGAGTGAATCCCATAGCCGCAGCAATCCTCTGTGATTGATCTTCGTTAGTGACTTTCAATATCTGGATTCTTATTAACTCTGATTGCTATTGACCTACCAGTAGCTAAACAGCCTGGAGTTAATAAACTGCCAGGCAATGCTATGAAAACAGAAGTCCGGACAGTGAATGCAGAAGGTTTAGGGGATTTTCACGCTTGAGATTTTCTTAGCTAAGTTGTGATTGAGATTAGCTGTACCCCACATATGGAGTTTTTTGTTTGTTTTTGTTTGTTTTGTTTTCTAATAGAAAGTCTTGACATTTTTCATAGAAAAATATTTGTGTTTTGCATATGCAGAAGCAAGCAGAGAAGTTTTCCAAAATGCATAATACAGAGGTCCTTGAAAATTCTGCATTGATTTCTGCAGTGGTAAAGAGATTTATTTATTGAGGGGCAGCAATAGCATTGATATTCCTCTGGCCTTTGCTTTTTTGACCTACAAAATCCATTATTATGTGTTTGGATAGGTGAAAACAACTGCCTAAAATGAAGTAGTGGAAAGGAAAAACAGATCCAGAAGCCTTCACTGTAGAATGAGGTGGCTGACTGCTGCTGAGAAAAGTGTCTCCTGACAATTGCCTGCTTTGTTTTGCAAAACCGAGGTGAAAATGAGGGAGAGAATGATATTTGCAGACACGAAGAGGAGGTTTTGATCCAAGAACAACTAGAGGATAAGTTGCTAATAAAAGTTACAACTGCCCAGGGGAACAGAGCAAAGTTATGCATTGCACTCTTTTTAAGGCCAAGTTCAAGTCTAAATTACTGGAGTTCTTATCTGTTGTCATAATTTACACTTGCATATGGTGGGTGTGTGGTGGCTGTTTAATTTGTATGCATAAATGATAGCAGGGAATACAATATAATTTAATACTCTGTGATTACAAATATGTGAAAATGTTTTAGGAAGGAAGAAATAGATGATGTTTTCACATATCTGCCTTAGTTTGATTAATAAAAAAAAAGGTGATTCTTTTAGAAGGGTATCAGTGGAATCACAGAATCACAGAATATTTAAGGTTGGAAGGGACCTCTACAGATCATCTAGTCCAACCTTCCTGCTCAAGCAGACACACCTAGAGCATGTGGCACAGGGTGGCATCCAGGCGGGTTTTGAAGACCTCCAGAGAAGGAGACTCCACAACCTCCTTGGGCAGCCTGTTCCACTGCTCTGTCACCCTCACAGTAAAGAAGTTSCTCCTCACCTGGAGAYGGAACTTYCTGTGCTCCAGCTTGTGGCCATTACCCCTCGTCCTATCACTGGCCACCAGTGAGAACAGCCTGTCCCCTTCCTCCCTGCATTCTCCCTTCCTGAACTTATACATATTAATCATATCCCCTCTGAGCCGTCTCTTCTCCAGAGAAAAAAGGCCCAGCTCACTCAGCCTCTCTTCGTACGAGAGCTGTTCCATTCCCTTAATCATCCTGGTTGCCCTTCTCTGGACCCTCTCGAGAAGCTCCACGTCCTTCCTATACTGGGGTGCCCAGAACTGCACACAGTAAGGAATGAACCCTATAAATCATCATGTAACTATGATAAAAAAGTGAATTGTAACATACCTTTTTATACATCATATTTTTTGCATCATTTCTGTGCATGCTTCTCGACACCCAGACAAACTACATGAAGATCCTAATGTACAAGGTCACATCGATTCCCAAAGAATAATTGTTCTACGATCAATAGTACGGGAAACGACACAGATGTCAGAAGTCCCTGCAAGACCGTGTTGCAAAGAAACCCAAGGTGCGTGTGAGTGCGCGAGCGCTGCAAGGTGGAGTGTTGACATTCAAAGGCTACGTGACACATTAAGCAAACAAACAAGCAAAAATTTTGTTTATGGATAACAGTCTCCCTGATATGAAAAAGCCTGAACCGTCTAAGGATTAAATTGCACCATAGACATTCTTAGATAAGACACGTTGGTGAGGCAAGGTAATGGAACAATCCTGTTGCTTCTGCAGAATTGCAAATTTGCAAAATAAGCAACCCTATGGCACCTCGTATCAGTAAATAGATACTATCAAAACATTTAGGATCGTAGTAGGAAAACATTGCTTCACAATATAGCCATTAAACTTCTTTTAATCATAGAAATAGTCTTTAACCCTGAAATTTTCACGCATCTACAGTAACAGCCCTCATCGGAGTAAATGTTTTGCTGTATTTTAGATATCTTTTTTTTTTTCTGTGGTATTTGCTGTGTATGCTTCAGAAAGCTAACATTGTATTTGCAGTATTTGCTATGGGAACATTCTGATAGTATCAATTTAGTATCAAGGATAACACATTTTGCATAGAGGAAACTGGAGGATGTAAACTAAAAGCCAAAATTTTCCAAAGCATTTGCTATCTTTACGTCCAGGTGTTAGTTAAAGAAAAATGTTGAACGTTGAAGTAAGTTATCATTTGTTTTCCTGTTGGCCTTTTCCACCCCACTCAACAATATTGAGGCAAAATTCCTCAAGGTGGCTTTTTTATTGATAAGGATTCTTGTTGCTATGCTTAGGTGTTTCTTTGAATGTGCTTTTTCTTCTTTTTAAACTTTGAAGTGTGATACAAAGTTTTATACATTAAAAATCCATTATATTAACAAGATGAAACTTCACATTTGTTTCAGCCAAGTAATTATGAGCAATATCTATTTAACTGAGAACTTGGAAGACTGATTTGGTTTCCTCTCACAGTAACTTGGTTTTCATTGCTGTCTAAAAAAAGTTTGAAAAGGAAATACTTACCTGTCATCTATAACACTGCAGGGTATATGTCTTCTCACCAGCAAAATGCCTAGTATATGTTGTATAAGTGGAATTCCAAACTATTCATGTACATTAATACCATGCAAATATTATTTAATGCATAAAATATTTCTTAAGTAAAATTCAATAAATGCTTTATTCTCCGTGGAGTGGCAGTTGAAAAACTCATAAATTTAGATTACACAGTCATGTCACTGAATTCAAATTAATGAAATGACATCCCACACGAGCACTATAGTAATTTACATATTAATTTCCGCTAATGTTTTTTTATGGCTGTAACAGACTTGTACGAGTCATATTCAATAAAATACAACAGATTGTGAAACAACAAACAGTGAGCAGTTGGGCATGATTTATCTGTTGTTCCATTGGATCCTCATTTTCCCAGGAAAATGCTTTGTCTACATTATTAATGTCTGACAAATTTCTTGTATTCATGCCCTCAGGCGGAATATGTCTGTTAATTTTGTGTAACGGCTCCTTTCAAAATAAATGATATTTATTTTTCATATTATGACAATCCCAATAAACAGAAAATAAAGCTAGTTTTGCAGAGCTGGACACTAATGCAAAACACATTTTTGTATGTACAAGATGTACTTATTTTAAGTACATTTATTTTAAGAGAAATACAGGTTTTGCTTTACTTGTTGTGCTTTTGTCCTATACTTTAGTACCTTTTTCTTGAATATCTGCTGGGCAAAGGACATGAGTGAAGACCCTGCTGTTGGAGCATGTGCCTCCGAGCTGTTATCCTTTGTCAGGGAGCTGCCTCAGCTCAGGCGCAGGAACCTCCTCCAGAACTTGCATGTCCTGTCAAAAGAGTTTCCTTGGATGAGTTTTCCCAGCTTCTCCTTTAATGAGTGACAGTTAGGAAGAGCACAGAGCGTGGGTGGAGGAAGTGCTTTTTTTTGGAAGCTCTTAGCACTCACTAAGCAGAAGGTAAAGCTGCATATAAAATCTCTAGACAATCTCTCAAAAATTTTATGATATTTAAAGACTAACACGTGCTGTTAGTTTAAATGATGCTTAAATACCAAACAGCTCAGAAATCAATGTTTTTTTTGTTTCTTGAACGAGAGTATTAGCACTACATGACTAGTGAAATCCATACGGATGTGTGACATGGAGTCTTTGCACGTACACTGCTGTATGCATCCTGCTCAAATGATGCTCACACAGAGTTATTTAGAGTATCTAAGATGCCCCATAAGAAGTATCCTGCTTGCATATGGTTGTGAGTTTTCTTGGGAGAAGCTCTCACAACCCTTGCCACTACTGACATGTAAGCAGGGAGAGTGAGTAAGAATGTGTTTAGCACTGATGTTTTCCGGAAAGAAGCTACAGGTATCTAAATTATTTTGTTTGAAAATTCACTTTATTTCTCTTTATTTTAATTGTGGCAGTAAACTTGTAATCTCCAAAGACATCATTTCTCACAGATTCCCAGAATGGCTAGGGGTGGAAGGGACCTCTAGAGATCATCTAGTCCAACTCCCTGCTCCCCTTTACTACATTTCATTTCTATTCCTGCATGCTACATTTTATTACTGACCTTGACTTTGACTTTAAGGAAATGTTGCTAAATTTTCATATACTAGGCTAAAATTAAACATATTTGGAAGCCTTTAGCTGAAAGAACACAACAGACGACCTTCATGATAAGGCTATAGCACTGATGTGAACAAAAATACTTCAAAGAAGATGTTAAATACAGTGCATAGGGGTGAGCTTTAGAAACAGAGAGTCCCTGCAGCCCAGAGCAGCTCCTACCCATGCTAATGTTTACCCCCCCTCCAAGGCATGTGTGGTTACCCCAAGGGGTGATCTCCGTTTCCCTGCCTTGCGGTGCGAAGCTGCGTGGTTCGGAGCGGGAGCGGTATTAGCTGATCCTGGCATCTTCCACGAGCCGTAACTGCCTCCGCTTGGCTGTTTTTGCAGGCAGCAAGACACAATTTCCAGGCTAAATAAGCGCTCGCCTCAGTGCCAGGCGCACAGAAAGATGTAAATTGGGCGGATCTGGAGGAAAAAATGATTCCAGGTGGGTCCCTTAGCCCATCCCTGCCAGGCTGGGGCTGGCCGCGCTGGTGGCCCATGGGGTGGCATGGAGCAGGGTCCCTGCACCCCGCAGTGGCACGGGGGTTCAGCAAGTGTAAAGATCATTAACAAATTGTACATATTCTTGCAGCAGCAGAATGTGTTTAGTGTTGTGTTGTGGATATTCAGCCTCAATACGCTGCTAGCAACAGCAGCAAGGTCAACAGAAGGTGCAATCTGCTGACAGGGCCCTGCCAAATGTTTTCCCTCGGGCAGGCCCCTTTCCCAGGGAAGGTAGCTCTGCAATATTTGCGAGGGATCTAACATTTTAATGTAGTTCCAGCCTGATAGTAGCACTTGAATTATTAGACATTGTCAAAATTGTCCTCACTTAAAGGACGATTTCTAAATTCCTTATTTAGTAAATTCTGTGAACATAACTATTTTAAATGATCTTGGATGTGGCTACCATGATCAGTGAAAGGAAGATAAGTTCAGGCTTCATTCTTTTATTTTCCTTATTGATTTCATATACCTTGCATTTCTGAAGTCTTTCTTTAGTAAAATACATGCTTTTCAAAGCATTCATATCTCATTTTTTTTAACATTACTCTTTTCATATACATAGGAACTGAGTTTTCCCAAAGTGCATTACATTGGATCGCGGGAATGACTGTGCTGGTCAGACCTCAAGCTGTTCAGCTCCCTAGCCTCTCCCTAAAAGTATTATCTAGCCCATATCTTGTCCTCTTTCCACGATTATAGACAGAAAATATCTTTTTGTATAAAAAATGCATTTATATTTAAAAAACTGTATTTACAAGTAGAAATATGATTGACTTTTACCTGCAGTAGCTGATTCTCCTGCACTTTGGAAGCTTCCTCTTTTCCTAGCTTTATGAACTCAGCAAACAGATCAAATAAAGTGAGCAAGATTACTTGTGCACAGAAGGTTGTCTGAATTAATGAAATTTGATGAAACTTAGTACATACAGAAATTTCAAATGTTTTCCGTGTTGTGGAGGAAAATTGAAGACAAGGTTAAGTAAAACAGATGATTAGAAAAAAACAATATGATTAAATCATATTTTTACAAGGCCATTCTCACCTTAGGCAGGCAGTTTAGATGCCTCCATCCAAATCTTTACTGTGCAGCTCTTTTCAAAATCTATAACTTCACTCTTGAAGAAAAGAGAGAATGCCTCAAGTAGTGGAGATTACACGTGTTGACAATATAATGTATAATAAATCAGTATTGAGAATATTTTGTATTGAGAATATTTTATGTGTTTATATATATATATATTTACATACAAATATATTATTATAGGATTAGATGGCAGAGATAATTGCTATTTGACCCATAGATTTGAAATCCTTTCTTAGGAATATAATTTGAATCACCATGAAATGGTTAAATGCTTACCTTGCAAACGATTCAATGAGAAGCCTGCATTCCTTTATTTTTTTATAAGGCTACAATTAGCAACTACATTTCTTAAAAATCAGGATTTAAATTTGCACATCGAATAAGCCGAGAATCTGATGATTCAGTGATCAATTTTGTGAGAGTCTTGTATGATGTTAGAAAGAAATACTTTTTTGAAGTTACCTCTTTTTGTTACAAAATCTTCAGGCAGTTAGGAGGGTAATGTTCTTAACTCATTCTTTCACATGTATTCAATGCTTCTTTTCGAATGGTAGAACTAGATTAATTTTACCTACTGGTTGGGGATAGCAATGATGGTCTTTACTTAGATTTGGTTACCCTAAAGTCATTTATTTTAGAAGTGTTTGAATGATTGTTTTCTACTGTAAGTGTGAAGTATTCTGATATAAAGATTCTTTATTTTTTATTTGCAATTTTTACCTAATGTCTGAGCTTGGTCACTTGAGTTTGTTTCTCTTCCTTGGATGAATAAACTAAGCTTTTCATTGTAGAGATGTATCTGAAAAAATTAAGTAGTGCTTACATTCTTTCTGATAGCTAATTAAATGCTTCTTATTGTTTGTTTGTATGTGTGGTTTTTTTCCTGGAGAGCCGAGAAGGTGGAGAACCATGACAGACATCAAGCAGGCTTAGAGATCTCAGACACTTAGACTTGGACCTGTGCTGCCTTCCACTATGCAGTGCACACAGGACTCCTGCTTCATCTTAGTGAATACATCCTGTATTTTTCTGAGGTTTCCCATCTGTAAGTTTAATTCACCTAAAATGCTGAGACTTTTTCATCTGGACTATCCTATATAGCAGTTCATTTTTGATGAAGAAGTGGATCTTCTCAGTGGATCTTTTCATGAAATCTTGCTTGGGGGACAGTTATTTGCTATGTAATAGAGCAAAATCTGTCTTTCACTATATTGCATTTAAGAATGTTTCATTTTGCCTGTGAGACTAGCTAGAAAGGAGCTAGAAGAGAGCTTACCCTTTGGATAGAATCTGCAGGTAAAGAAGGCAAAAATCTCTCAAGAAGAAAAAGAAATAAAGAAGGTACTATTTCTTCTATGCTTTGCCTTTCCTTACTGGGAATATGCTTTCTGGAGACCACTTGATATTTTGTGAATGATGGAAATGAGCACCTTTACAAATGTGTAAAATCTAAAATTGTGAACCAGGACAAATAGGCCCTGGCACACTGCACTTAAAAAAGACCTTCCACTTCTGCCCATGTCCATGAAATGAAGTATCACTAGGGAGATCAAATGTGAGGCAACATTGTACTTAATGTTGCTTCATTTGGGTCAAGGGAAGATGGAAGGTTATTGGTAAGGAGCATCACCTCCTGCCAAGGAGGCACCCTGAGGCAAAATTTCTAGATGTGTATGTTCTGCAAAGTGGATTTTCCTTTTTTATCTTTATTTTTTTTTCCCCTGCATCACCAAGTCACAGAATGATTAAGGTAAGAAGGGACCTTTGATGGTCATCTAGTCCAACCTCCCTGCACCAGGAGGGTCACCCAGAGCTCGGGGCACAGGGCAGCATCCAGGTGGGTTTGGAAGATCTCCAGAGAAGGAGACTGCACAGCCTCTCTGGGCAGCGTGTTGCAGGGCTCTGTCACCCTCACAGCTGCTTTGTTTTTATTTTTCACTTCCTTGTACTTCATTGATTTACTCTTAAGCAATACAAAATTTTCAGAAGTGAAGGGAACTTTAGAGCTGCCATTTATACTTATAACAGTAGCCATCAAATAACAGGAAGAAAATGTGCAGAAAAGTTATGAGGAAAGGACTTTAGGGGAAAAGAGCTTCTTAATATAGGTTTAAATAATATTTGACACATTCATAACACCTACAATCTGTTTATAAGTGCTAGACAGATGTTTTTAAGATATTGAGTGCTTTTACTCGGAGTTACATGGCATTTAAACCTCGCTTTTTATTTAATAGAAACTAATTATTCTCATTCAGCAAAAATGCAATATGGGAAAAGTGCACTCAATGTGAAGTCAAAATAGCAGAAAATAAATATCTTAGTCTCAGATTTAAAATGAGAATTAATGGGACCAGGGCTGTATCTCGTCGTATGTAGCAAGGCGGATGAGGAAAAGGAAGTGTGTCCAGTGTTTACTATGAGCTCTGTAGTTTTGTTGATTTCAAAATATCCTATTTTATTTCAAGTATGCAGCAGAGGTTCCTGTGTAATGCAGGAGGCTGGAATCACGTTCCATTTATTTAATGTGCATTTAGGCAGGACAACACATGATGAAACCTGGACTGCAGCAGAGCAGCAGGTCTGTGATCCATGTGTTAGTCCCGTTTGGCAGCAGTTTGCTGTCCCCGATAACAACAAAACGTTTCTGAAGCACTGTGTCTATTTATAAGATGTACTACTCTGCAACAGCAATGTTAACCATAAAAACCTTTTACAATTAAAATAGTAGCACCCTCTAGTGTGGATTTGGTTATACAGGTAAAATCCCTTACATAAACGGAGGTATTGAAAGGGGAATAAATCACTATAGTACAAAGGACTTTATACTAGTCTAAATGTAAGTAAGAAAGTAAAGGTTATACTGCACAAATTGTTAATATGGCTCAGGTGAGTGGGGGCTTTGTGGATGTCATCTTAAACCCTTGCAGCTATTTGCAAAGTTAGTCTGTGTTTCTTATCTTCCACAGACATGAAACACATAGGTCAGGCAAAAAATTAAATAACAATTGATTTAAATCATTTTATACCTAAGTGATTCCATTAATATTTAATACAAAATGACACCATATTATGATAGAATTGAAGTGCTTTTTACTTTATTTACAGTGATTGTTTCACATAAAAACTAATTTATTTTGTAAAAGGTTAAGGAAGGATGATAAATTGGCTTGTGCTTTCTTCTGTCTTAAAGCTGCACTTTTAAACCAAAGAACATATGGACCTTTATGAGAACTGATGAAGACCTGGAAGTAGCGGTGACAAATAATGTGTCAATAGATGCTCATCCGATTGCATCCAGCAGGAAGGGTTTTTCATTAAGAAGTTTTTTGTGGTGTTCAAACTTTATTCAAAGACTTATGAGAAAAACTTTTATTCTTGCAAGGTTCTATGTGATTTAAATCTATTGTTTTCCTGCAGATGTTCAATGATCCTCAAAGCTTTTTTGGCTTGTTTCCCGAACGTGGAAAAATTGATCTGATTAGTCAGGCAAGTCTTGTGCCCAAGATCATGTTTATTTACAAATATTTACAATTTGCTTTACTCAGTCTTTGCATCATGAGAACATGGGTCTGAAAGGGACTTCTTTGCAGCCCCCTTCCTTGCCCACCTAAGTGACCATGTCCTTTTCTGTAATTATGAGAGGTAGTAAGTTAATAGTGATGGGTATGCATACACCATGAATGTCATAGCTAAGAAATAATTCATATTTTCCTGTAACATTTCAGTTCTAAATTTAAGGAGGCCTCACAATGAAGCGCACAGTTATTATCTAGGGCAATTTGGAGATGGAACTCCGAGAATGAGCTCGTAAATTAACAGTGTGCCCATTTATAACCAGCTAACTCAAGCATAGCGATCCCAATTGTAAAATGCTGGCTTGTGTTTTAGGTGTAAATTACTTAGATAATAGGGAGGGAATTTTAGGTTGTTTATTAGGAGGAAAACAAAACAAAACAAAAACATGACACAAGACCATTTTTTGTCAGTAGAAATGTTTAAGAAAACCCCACCGGTTTATATTGCCTAGGGAGGTGCTCTGACTTTGGGGGGGGTCCATAAAAGAGATCTGTAAAACATGTGTCAAGAATGCTGTATATGAAGCTGATCCTGCTTGGAGGTCTGGGTGAATTTGGTGGCTCTTATTCTCTGTGATTCCTTTTACTTAATAGATGTTCTCTGAAATGATGTTGCTTAGTCCCTGCAAAAGAATTTATAGAACTGAAGACCATATGTCTTAAAAATATATATTTTTTGTTATTATTGAAAAACTTATTTTGACTATGTAAAGTTATTTTATAAAGTTTTCATTATAATGTTCCATGTTTATGATGTTCTTTTCTCATGAATACTAAGTAATTTTCTCTTTCTATGCGATGATATTGTAAGAAGATTAGTTGGGAGAAATCAGAAGTCATTTCTTCATTCACTCATACTTCATACTGGTGATTCATAATACCATTTTCTATTGTATAGTGCAAGTGATATCAAGAGAGAATATTTCAAATTCTCCTCATAAGTTCTTTAACAAATCCCTTGCATTTCTCTGCCATTTAACACAAACTTTCTTATTTCCTGCCTCTGGTGTTTAATTTTCTATAATGCTTGCTAGCTTTCCATATGTTGGAAATGAGTTTGGGGAAAAAGGGGATATAACTTAAAGGTTTCCTTCCCTTTGTGTTTCATTACCTGTGTATGTAATGCTGTAAGTTTTGTATGAATAATACTTCTTTTATTAAACTTATTTTTTTTTTCCTCAAGAGCTAAAAATCTTCTTTGTTGCATGAAGAACATAATTGTCTGCTGAAACTTGAGGCAGCTTCCAATGAAAAGTGTACCCAGCTGTTGTGGGTAAAACAGTCTCAACTCAGGGAATTTCACTTAAATTAATTGATTGCCAATTAACAGGAACTTTTAATTACTGATTCAGGTCTTGAGAGAAAAAGTAAATATAAACAATTAAGCA
Organism: Nothoprocta perdicaria; assembly: GCF_003342845.1. Lineage (NCBI taxonomy): Eukaryota > Metazoa > Chordata > Aves > Tinamiformes > Tinamidae > Nothoprocta > Nothoprocta perdicaria. The sequence continues at coordinate 697,751 of NW_020455449.1, forward strand.
AACACTTAGGGAAGCATCTTTATGTTTCCTTCCTCGGGATTGACTTCAGTCCAACCCCTACCTCCTCATTCTTGGCCTCTACTCTACTTCCTTTTAGCACAGGTTGTGCTCAGGTCCTCCCAGTTCTCCTCGTGGAGCAATGGGTAGTGGAGGAGGTTGGGGTTGGTGCTTAGGGCTTTTCTTCCCCTGCTTCTGGCTCCTCACTGCCCCTTTGCTGCGGTCTGCAGCCCCTCGGAGGTGTCCCCAGCCTTGGCTGCCTGTGTCTGCTCTCCACCTGTGTCCTTCCTATGAGGTGGCTCCTCCATGGGCCACGTGTGTGTTCTGCTCATTCATCCAAACACATCTCCTGCCCTTTCTTAAGTGGGTTTCAGCAGTAGCTCCTCTGATGGGCTGAGGTTTTGGTGCACAGTGGGTCGTTACCATCTCTTTCATAGCTGGTCCTGGTGGTGTCTGGCACAGGACTGATCACAGTCTCACTCCACACAGGTCAGTTCTGTGGCCCAGGCTACCAAAACTCTGCCATTTATATCCAGTCCTTTATTCTGCCTTTGATTGCTGTGGTAGCCTTCAACTTTTGGCTGAAGGAGACCAAGTAAACACAATTACTTGTAGAGCATTGCTTATGGAAGAGGTGAGGAGAGATTTTATTTTTTTTTTATTGATGATTTTTCTGTCTTTCCTTTTCTCTTTATAATTGCCTGTGCTGCACGGTGATTCTGCCAGGAGTTCTGGTGCAGAGAATCTGTAGAGCTCCAGAATGCTCCAGGCAGTGTTCCTGCCAAAACCATAATTAGATTCCACAAAACTGCATCCTGCAAACGGAAGGAGAGCTTAAATATAGAAAAGTTGATAATTGGATACTAAAAAGATTTAAATATGGATTTGCAGAAATGTTATCTCTAATCTATTCACTTTCCCTTTTTAACTGGATATGCAAAAGTCTTTCTTTTGAATGTAAAAAAGCAGTGAAGAATTTAGATTCTAAATGTTAAGCCATGTTTCTAGTTCCTGCTGGACACTGATGGTCCTGTGAAAAGTCTTCTAGAGATTGCTCCTAAGAGTTTCCTAAGAATACCACAAAAGCTGATATAAAACATCATACTTTCAAGGTGGGTTCATATATGTGTAGGTTGTTTCAGCTCTGAGTTACTTTTGCACTTTTAACGAAATTATTTACATGACACTATTAAAACTGTAAGCCTGGAAAACTAAAGTCGAATCCACCTGCTGTCCTATGCCAATTTACTGATGCAATTATAATATAATAAAAACTTATTTTTTTAGTCATTAGCCAGAATAGGTGGTGTCCCTGGAGGCAGAACTTTGGAACTGCCTTTTACTGTTACATAACATTGTCTCTTTAAGTCAGAATATACAATAGTTTTCCTTAGGAGATGTAGAATTCAAGAAGTGTTTTCTCTTAGGGTAGACATGGCTTTAGGGTAGGTATGGCTTTAAGAGAGTGCTTTGTCATATAAAGTGTGGTTTGTGTGTTGTTTGATTTTAAGACTAAGGAAGGTAGGGGCAGTTTCTGAGTTAGTCTAATCTACTGCATTCAATAATTTATTAAGGTTTTTTTGTGCAGCAACAGTGCTACAGTTCTATCAAAATGCACAGATGATCATCCTGGTCATGCAGCTATCACAGTAAGAAATTCCCAGATAAAAGGGGAACTGCCTTAAGCAGTCTTTGTGATGTTTGGGCAAGCAGGGTAAGGTATACAGCAGCTGCTGACCACGCTCATTGAAGCTGGCAGAAAAGAGCAGGACAGGTATGAAAATGCCTCCAGGAGGATGGGCGGCCTTTTTCTTTACTCTGTTCGTACTGTATCTAACATATGACCCTGACCCTAGAAATTATTCATGCCCTATATACGAGAGACTAAGAAAATATCATTGAGGATAGAAAAAAGCACAAGATACTAGAATGCTTACATTGTATGAAGAAGGGAGAAATCAGAGGGCTGCACATTATGGCAGTTTTTAAAAGTGATTAGCCATCAAATCCTCGTGGCAGCCTGGTTTGTAGCACATCCACCAGAAATTGGAGAAAGATTGAAACAAGTAGTTCAGGCAAAACATAAGGATGGAGAATGCCGTGCACATTGCCCCAAACTCCATCAGTCATGCTTCAGCTATATAAGATAACAGACAATATGCCTCATCCTCATCAAATACTCAATCTTCATCAAATTACCATTCTTGTGTGCAATCTTAAGCAACCCCATTTACTTCTCTATAATCTGTACCAACAGGTTATTAGGCCAGATCTTAATGTTTTCCTCTGTTCATTAGTGAATGAATAGATCTGCATTTGCAGCATGACATGTCTCCACTACATGTTCATTTTGCTGCACATACTTTCATTTATATTTAAAATGTTGTGCAGGGTTACATAACCAAAGCAGTACTTGCTACAGGCACACAGCTCTGCTTGCTCTCTGTTCTTAGACTGCAGATGAGAATGTGTCCTAGAAAGCCTCATAGAAGAGAGAAGATTGTAAGACAAGATGCCAAAAGACATATTTTTGAATTCTTAGGGAATTTCTTATTTCAATACTCCTGTAAAACAAATCTCAGTTAGTATCTTATGCTTCATTTTCACTTTAGGAGGCCGGGAAGAAAAGTTGGCATTTCCTGATTAATTGAGCTCTAAAATGCAATGTTGTAGGGTACCTTATTGTATTTTAATCATGTCCAAACACAGCTGGAAAAAAAAGAAGTTAAAAATATGTATATTACTTGAAAGAAGTGTAATTAGAAAATTAAATTGTGGTTAAATGTGTTGCAATCAAATACAGCATTTTCAAGAGCAAGTTCATTTTCAGCAATTTTAATACACAGTATTTGGAAATCACTTTTTTTTTTAAACATGAATCATTCACAAAAATGAATTTGCTTTTGACAACCACAAGAAGTATATTGAGTCCTCAGTAAGATAGAGAGAATGATGAAATGGGGAAAGTTGGCAGGTAGTAAATACTTTGTTGTTGTTTTCACAACAGAAAAAACTACCACATGGTGACTTGCTTAATTTGGGAATGAATTTTTAAACGTTTAAGATGCTTGTTTCCACATATGACAGAAGGTCTCAGACTAAAAAGGAAAATGCTTTTCCATAAACTTATCCATAAACATAGATCATGCTAAGTGCTTGGCAGTCCTTCTAATTTGTTAATTTAATTATTACACTTCTGCAGTGCCTCTCAGTAGTGAAAGATGCTCAAATATTGTACCAAGCTTGAATAATTTGATTGATCTTGGAGGAGCTATTGTATTGTCTAATTAATACCAGCGTAATCAAAGTAAGAGTTTCGTTTGAATGTCACTAGAGCCCATTCCTACTCTGCATGCTATAAAGGGACATGACTGTCTGCATTACTGTAGAAACCTGCTCTGTAAAACAGCCTTGTCAGATTTTACTCATCCATTTGCTTGACTTGAGAGCTAAAAACCCATAAAAATTATTTACAGTTAATTATATTCTTTCTTGTAATAAATAAATAAAAAACTGCATTTTTTTTTTCAATTTTGTCTTCAATTACAAATTTAGGAATCTTTAAGAGTGACTTTTTTTTTTTGACAATCACAACAAATATCACAAAGTGGGAAGGTGTCTTGGGTCTACGGTATCTGAAAAGCACACTGACTTTGATGGTTAGCTATTTCTGCTTCCTGCATGCTTCCAGAAGAATTTCATACCATTTCTTTATTTCAGTTATGCCTGCCTTTCCCCATTTTGTTTTGTAGCTTTTTTTCTCCACAAATGTAAGCAGCCCTCCGTATTAGCTCTTCTGAGTGCCATCCTTTCCTAGGAAATCATTTCTGAGGTTATCGAATATTAGTCTTCACATTCCATATCTTCCTTACTTCCTCTGATGTTCCCCTATGAGTCTATCTGCAAAACATTTTTGTTCTATACTCTCAGATCCCTGCTATAAAATTTCTGATGCACATAAATAACTTACTAAATTGTCACCTATGGGTATAAATTTTAAGTCCGTTTACATGCCTGGGTTATGGCAATTTTGTATTCTTCATTCTTCCCCTCTGAAAAATGTCATTTGACTTTCTTGAGATCCTTTTTGGCCTGAAAAACACCTAGTAAACCAAAAATATTTTTTAAAGATAATTCATAATTTTACATGACAAAGTATTGAAACATTTTTTTACTTCCACCAAGACTTGTGAGAAAGGGAAGAAGATAACCTCTTTTTTCCTGTTTTTTAATGCTCATTTAGCAAGGAGTGCTGTTGTATTTGTAAGGAAGAGCCAGAAAACATATTAAGTCAAGTGCTACTAGTTTGCTAGGATTTCCAAAACTAAGTTCTTCAGTTTTGTGCTCTAAGTCTTGTTCTTGCTCGTTTTTCTTATCATGAAGGCACAAGGTTTGGAAAGGAGTAATATTTCTTGGCAGTTAGGAGAAAAAAACAAAGGCTTTTGGGCACACAGTTCTGGGTCTTAAATGCAAAACCAGCAATATAATTTTGTTTAACAAAATATAGTACTTCTCCCTTCGCAGAGCCTTACAGCTACAACCATACTATGACTTTTGACTTTACTGACCTTTATCAGAACATAGAGAGTAAACTCTAATGTTAGGGTTAAAGTTGGAGGTATAAAATGTTATATTTATTAGCTGCTGTTTTCTCTTGTGAGGATTTAAAACTTTTGAATATCAAATAGTGAAGAATATTCTAACAGTGAATGATATAACTTATGTAAGATCTCTCATAGGAATATCATCTTTGTCCTGGAAAGAGTTGAATTTCCACTTCTGTAGTTCAGGTAGCATTGTTAAAAATATTCACCCCATCTTTAAATTCTGCTGAAGACTTGGAACTTGTCCTTCCTATATTTTTTATTTTTATTTCATTTTTGAACTTGCAAGCCACACGTTAAGTTTACAGGAACAGACTAAGCAGGAGAACTTTTTGCTACGCGGAGGCTTGACTAGTGAAAAGAAGCAATAATAAGGAGAAAGGCCTATCTTAAAGCTATTCCGAGAAAATCAAGCTGTTCTATAATAATTAAGTTGTCAATAATCTCTCTCATATTCACTGCTACAATAGCTGCAAAAAATAACAGAAAGAAAGCATGTAATTCAAAAAAAAAAAAAAGAAATAAATTTTTGAACTAAAAAGGAGATGAGAAAATGTGGTTGAAGGATGTCTGTTGCATTCCTTTAGTATTTTTCCAGCTTTGAAAAATCTTTAGTAAAGCCTAGGAGTGAGCAAAGATGAGGAGAGGAAAGGTGTCTGTGGTGGACAGGCTCTGACAGAAGGGAAGTAGGCAGTAAGAATGTGCAGTAAGAATAAGATTTATATTAATAGTTTTATATTAATAGTGGAAGGCACTTTCATTCCTTGCTAAGACTGATGTTACTTACTGTGCCATTATTAACCAGAAAATGGAGGGTGAGTAGAGAGATGGAAAATTTTGCAGAATACACAAAGTAATTTAAAATATTTAGACTGAGCAGGCTGTGAAGCACCCTAGCAATGCTGAGTTGCAGTGATCTGAATGGCATGATGGCAAGAAAAATTAATTTGGACAGAATTATTTGAAATGTCTCTAACTCCTAAAATTATCATTACTCAAGAAATATATGGTTGAATCATAGGAACAATCATACTAGCAACCATCAGGAATGGATGCTAATACATAAACTATCTAGGTATATAACCACGCTGAGCTGTAGAGCTGAATTGCTCTTATTGCAGGATTTTCACATCCACTCTTGTGAGATGATTTCCATTTCTTTAAAAAAAAAAAAAAAGAGATGATATAGCATGCGTAGGCAAAGTACTGACAAGAGTAATGAGGACTGATAAAAGAAATCAAAACTGAGACCACAGCAACAATAAGATTTCATTTATTCCAAAAAAGATCTCTTGTTTTTGTCACCAAAAGAAGCGACATTTACTGATAGGTAACTTGAAATCATTAAAAAAAAAATTTTCATAGGAATTTTTGGAGACTTCAGAAAAAGAGTGGTATGAAACTAGGAAAGGGTAATTATTTGAAATATTAAGCACATTTACCAATTGAAGGGATCATATAACTGGGTGATTACCCTCCAAAGATCCCAAATCTAGAGTGACAGTGTCTAGCTGGAGGAGTAATTAAAGCGACTTTGGCAGAGCAGCTCAGCACAGCAGCTCACTAGTTAGCACCATTGCCTGGGAGGCAAACTTTGCTTTACTTTAGCCAAAGTGGCTTTTTTTTGTAGTTCATCCAGTGCTGAACACCATTCTGGGAGAAGAATCCTGCGTGTAGCCCGTGGAACCTGGGCAGCCGGAGTCAAGGCAAGGCTCATGCTTGCTGGAAGGAAGGCAAGAAACCTGCAGCTTTGTGGCTAGTGGCCTAAACAGATGCAAAGCTCTCTCACTCAATCCTGTGGATTGGGCACATGCATGCACACATGTACACACATGTGTACACACACACACACACACATACATGTGTACATGCCTTAACATGAAAGCAAGCTGAGTATGTCAGGATACTCCCTAGCAAAAAGAAGCTTCTGACTTCCACATTTTGGAAGCCTATTCTGGGTTCCTGGGTTTTGGAAGCCTGTTATTCTGGGTTCCCAGGTTTTGGATTGCTGGCTGCAACTCTAGCCTCACGTCCCCCGGATGTTTGTCCAAGTAGAATTAGCAGATGGCCAAGAGTGGTTTAACTTGTTCTCAGTTAGTGACCAGTGGTTGAGCCCCTGCAAGCAACATGAGCAGTCTCTTTTTCGTTTTTCTTTTTCTTTCTCCTTTTTTTTTTTTTTTTTTTTTTGGCAGTTGTAACTTGATGTGGTATCAGCATATATATGTTATGTATTTCAAAAATATCTTGATGAAAAAGTGAGATCAGTGAAATGTTTTGCTTTGATCATAGCACCTCATTATTCCCAGAAAGCAGCTAACTTTCATCTCCGATTTCTGGAGTGTGGCCAGACGAGCTGCCCGTGAAGGAGCAGTGACTGTTCCGAGCCCAACATCTGAGCAGTGTCTCTTGTAAACGGAGACGCCCTCCCACCAAAAAAACCTACAAGCAAGAAAGTATGATCTCCTAAAGATAACAACATCCTCTACAGATGGTCTGTGTTTTTAATATTGCCACTCTGGATTAATCTTCACATATCATTATCCTGAACAGACACATCCTGATAAATAGTCTAGGAGTGTTAACAGAAATGATCAGAGATCTGGGAATACTTGTTGGGATGCTGCATTTTTCAAACACTATGAGCTGAAACCTCTCAAGTGATAGAAAGATATAGGGTATTTTAGGAAAATATGAGCTTCAGGTCGGTTGAGGAAGAAAAAAGTGATGATGTCTCTTCCAGTAACTGACATTTCAATAAAAATCATTAGGTACCTCAGACTAAAAGAAGCTGGGCATGGTTAAGAACCAGTCTCGGAATAACAATGTTTTCAATATTTTTAAATACACACACAAAAAAATAGATTCATTTACATAAAAATACATATATTTTACAGAATTATTTTAATCCCATAATTGTCTAAAGCGGCTAATCGGTTAAAAATGAAATTAATGCTTGAAATAAGGAGGTATGCTGATGTATCTCTTTTGTTAAGATTTTGTTTATTTTACTGAAAACAAATAAATAAAGAGATCAAACTACCACTGAAATGAAACTATTTGACTTCTCTCACAAAGAAGCCTCCTGTGTGCTAACACATCATGGAATAATATGAAACACAGGCAAATACAAGTCAGTGTTTTAGTTACAGTTTTTTAATTTGGTTGAAAGAACATCATATTATCAAATTCTGTGTAGAGTATTTATTTAGGGAACATCAAATACAGGTGAAACCATTATCCATAGCATAGGTCTTACAACTAGTCTAAATAAGATCTTGTTAGTAATAGCAAGCTAGTGGCTTTCTGTAACCAACAGCAGAGTGCTGAGACATCAGTTTGCCGGTGGGCTTCACTGGTAGGTGAATGGTGACATGAGACTAGTTTAGGAAAGAACTGAATGGGCGTATGTATAGTTGCTAAAGAACATTTTCTGCATGTATGTCTCTTCCTGGTTCTGTGCTGTCTGCCTTCTCTTTCACCTGGATCACTGCTGCTGTTGCCAGCTCCCAGCAAGACCAGCCAATACCAGTTTCTCAAGCCTCCCCTTTGGTAGAGCAATTGCAAGTCCAGGAGAGACATTCTTCTGGATTTTAGTTTTGATGCCCAACCTCAGCATGATCTAATAGCAGTCATGGAGAGCAACTGCAGAGGGAACTTGGTGTGTTCGATAGCCCCGAGACAGATGATGACACTAATGGCTTAGCTCGCTCCACGCTGTCTTCAGTGTCGGATTCATACAGGATCCTGAATTGAGCACTGGAAGTTCAGTTTCTGGCATGACTGGTTTAATTTAGAGTATGAGTCAAGCTGTTAAACATGCCTAGTTTTCCTTTGGGGTGGATGATACATGCTGGGGCTATGGGAGGATTGAATGTGCTCAGCGTAAGCAAACTTTTCATAGAATGATGTTGCTGACCTCAATAGAGCACAAGCAAAAAGCGATCTTCAAAGCATTATCCTTTTGCAGGATTTAAGTGAGGTTTTGTAGGCTCAGCAGAAAATATAACTTGATATAAATTTACTCTTCTGACAGACTTGAAGATCCTGGTTCAAAACAAAGGGTCTTTAATATTCCTCAATGAAATAGTTGTAAGAACTTCATAGCATTGTCAGAATAATATATGCAACCTTTACCTGGTTTTTAGAAACAGTTGAACCATTTTTATTGGGAACTTCCACCCAAAGTTCAGCTTTTAATACATTCCAATTTGTATAAGTGAAGTTATAAAAGCTGGATCTTACAAGTAAGCAATAGATGTCACTGTACGTACTGCACAGAATAATCATAAGGAGAAAATAATTTAGGTATCAAAGCAGCGAAGAAATATTTCAGATGACCTTCTTTTTGTTGAGGCTAATCATACAAATTAGAACAATTTACAAGCTAATTACAGTCTTCCTTTGCAGCAGCAAATGGTATTCTTGTAGTGTTTTCAGTTAATTTCTCTCATTGGTTTGGTGCAGGATGTTTAAAAGAGACGGTGACAAATCTTGATTAATAACTTTAGGGAGTCACTCATGTGCTGCTTTCGGGGCGTGAAGAGTAAAAAGCTATCAACCACGCATGTGTGTAGACATAGTTTTGGACACCGTTCAAACAAATATCCATTTGAATCATTGTAGCCTGTTTTATAGCCTCACTTAGGAATGAAATACCTTCACTGACAGGTGCTACTTTGAATAAATTTGAACTTAATGCTTATGGAAACTACCATAGGCTGTTTATTTATTTATTTTTTAGGCAAGGATGTCTCTTGTCGATCTTGTTAAATCCTTTCTCTTTATCCTTTTGCTTGTATTTTATTCATAGAGAAAAGTGGCATTTGCTCTATAAACTCTGGGCAAAGCTAGACCTATCTCTGTGAGTTTGTACAGAGCCTTGCACCATGGCCTTTTCAGGGCTTGCTACTGCTAATTGTAATTATCCTTCTATTCATTCAATTTTATATAATGAGAAAAGCTATCACAAATAAATCAGCTCTATTTTAGTCCCTTCTTTTAAAATATAACATTATAAATTGCATGTTATACTAATTGGCATTTGACCTTTATTTTATTATATGGATTACTTTCTAAAATGATTTGGAGCGGGTACTCTTTCTAAATGAAATATTTAGAGTCATCATCCTTTTGAATTGTGCCTGAGTTTGCAGGCCAAATGGGTAAAGATAGATGATGTGGAAGTAGTTTTAATATGGCCTTGTCTGTTGACCTAGTTGAGGCCCCTGAAATAGGCACATGCCCAGTTTAGAAATATGTTGTGGAGTATTCATTGCAAGAACATAGATCAAAGGGTTCTGGTCAGGACTTTAAGGCCCCTTAAAAACCTGCAGCAAATTTGTCATCCTTTTTAGCATTAGCATTGCAGTATTATTATACTGCTAAGAAATGACTTTATTTTATAAATTAAAATCTCTGAACATATTCGTTGTCACAAGGGCTCATATTCCTAACTTGGAAAGAGAAACAGATGAATGTGAATGCAGGATTTGTGGTCACTTATTTTACCAGCTGGCACTGATGCAATTTAAGCTATCTATCAGTTTTAAAGTTGTTAAAAAAAAAAAAAAAAAAAAGGTGTTATGTAAACAGGTCAGCACTTTTTACCCTTTCCTCACTAATAAACAGCATGGTGATTTTTATCAACATTTTTTTCTCAGCATAGTGGATATAGTGGCAGATTTTATGGAAAAGTGCATTTACTATCAAATCGTATTGACCTGATATATGGGATAAGAAATCCTTTTCAAAGGCCAGGATGGATCATGCAGATGAAAAGCTCTGTTATTTAACAAGTGACAATCAGTGTGCAGTGAAAGTCTTGTCTGTTTACACAAGGTCTCAAGAAAAGCAACAATATGCACTACATAAAAGTTCTTTTCATTTTAAAGAATTAGCTTAATTTATTGCAGTTTTGCCTCTTTCATTTGTGACTTACATGTGTAACCCATTTTGTCATAGTCCAAAAGTACTCAATGAACTCAACTTGGTGTGTCTTGGTAGTTTCTTGGTTAGAAATATTTTGTTTTCTATATATTTTGATATAACCAAATGATTTTCATTGCTCTTAATTCTTTTAACATTACTTGCATCTTCTCATTTATTTAATTTAGAATAATAGTCCAGACAATTTCTGATGATTTAATCAGTTAATTAGCTGAATTTGTTATATAACAATAATTATTTTTAATGGTTTGTTTTAATATGGAATCTAATGGAATGACAGAATCCTTACCCTTTACACCTTATTATGTTTTCTGTTGTGTGTTCTTGTTATCTTGTGCCAAAGTAACTGCAAGTTTGTGGAGAAGCCATTTATTTCCTAACCTCTTCATATAATCCGTTTTTTTCATGCTGCTCAACATTTGTTTGTCTCCAGCGGCTAACCACAAAACGTCATGTAAAGGTACTAAGATTTTTTTCTTCTTTCTTTCTTTTTGGGAACATCTACCTAGGCTTTGTAGAGAATCAGGAGCATTCTTAGAGTATCTGTTTTTGACTACTATTGCATGATTTCAGTATTCACTACCTGCACATATATTTTTTACTGAGAAAATAATATAAATGAGATATGAAATGAGGTGAGATAAATTATTTTTTCTAAGGATTAAATTATTATTCTATGTATTGCACATGTGTTACAATTAAGCATTTTTTCTAGTCATGATTTGTATGTAGATTTATTCCCTTGTAAAAATATAATTTAGAAAGTAATTTTTCTGTCAGATTTTCTAATTAGAAAATTAATATGATATCAGATATAGAACACCCATCAAAAGCAAAAACAAGTGCAATGAATAACAAGAATAAGCACTGAACTGAGCTTTTGTCTAAAAGCAGAGAAGTTTCATGAGGTTTATTTGTGTATCTCTGAATGATGTGTATCTCTCAACGCTGTATTATCCTGCTTTTTAATTTGTAACTCTTTGTATTTGTTCATCTCTCTGAGTGTAAGGTACTGAAATATATGTTTCTACCAAATATAGCCATATTTAACACATGCATATGCTTTTGTATAGGTCTCTGCTTAGTCATATTTTTCTAATGTATGTCTTGCTGTTCAAGTAAAAATGTTTTTTTTTTGTTTTTAACATAAAATAGATTAATAACTTTAATGACTGTTACATGAAAAAACAGTCATCTTTCACTAATGATTTTCATTCTGGATTATCTTCCAACTTGTGTGTATTCAAGAAATTCTGTATTTCTCCCTTTTTTAAAATCATCTGTAACTATAATTACTGTAACAACAAAATAGCAAGAGAATCACAGAAGGGTTGAGGATGGCAGGGAGCTCTAGAGATCATCTAGTCCAACAGCCCTGCTCCAGCAGGGACACCTAGAGCAGTGGCTTGAGACTTTTGAGACCCGATAATACTCAGTTTTAGAATGACTGCACTTTCTGCTCCATCAATTATGATAATACAAGCATAAATATAACTAACACCAGATATATACAGAAGTGCACCTTTTCTAATGATCAAGTGCATCTTTCTATCCCTAATTATGGTATTTTTTATGCTATAAAACTGGCTGTATGTGGTATGCTTTTGAGTAGACTTTTTTCATGAGATTAATGTGAGCAGATGGTAAGGTGAGCATCACAGCAGCACCTAAAATATCGCCATGGCTTAAAGGTCTATCATATTTCAGCAAAGGACAATACTGGTGTCCTACAACTGTGATATAAAATACAATGGTATGTAGATTTATTTATAAAAGCAAAAGTCCTGTGTTGAGCAGCTGTTTGAAGTCGAATGGCCACAGTGGTAACTAATTTAATTTACATAATGATTTTATAGGCTAAAATATTAATAATCCTCTAAATGACTGTTCCTTAATGCAGAGCATTTATGCAGTCCTTACAGATGTCTGACAATCTTTGTGCAGAAAAATACCAACTGAGGAAATTTAGTGTGAATATAAAATATTTGGGGACTTTATCTATGCTATTACATTAATTGAATATACTTCTAGGAAGTATTCATGATCTCCAGATACCTAGAAGTGTTTCTGTTATTCCTGAGGAAGACTGCTGATAGCCTCCTTCATTTTGCTGCATAATTGATGATTACAAAATAAAAGCTTTTTTTTTTTTTTTTTAACCATATGAACACATTTGAAGTTGAAATTAGAATGCACTCCACCACTTTTCCTCATAATCTTCAATTATGATTATTTTTGCTTAAAACTACTTTAGAATTTGAGATCTGGAAGTTGCAATTACAATTCCAATTTTTTAAAAATGAGTTTCAAAGAAAATCAAAAGTACAGGCCTTGCTAAATTAATAAAAGCAAAATGGACTCATTGAATCAATGAATGAACAAGTAAGTACCAGAATCCTTGGGAAGAGCAAGAGTGGCTTCTGTGAAAGGAAATGCATGACATCATTGCTTTGAGAAAGTCAGCTGATACATGGATCCTGCTAATTAATATGTTTCACTGGGATTTCCAAAGATCTCAGCACAGGTGTTTTAACGTTCTTTAAAGCTGGCTCATCTAGACCGCTCTGCTGTTAGCACAGGCATCAGTGTTGATCCTGTTGTGACTCTAGACTTTTCCTGTATGTCCTGGGGATAGGTTGGAGCTGTTGCTTAAACTTAGTAAGAAAAAAGAGAGTTTACATCATGTGGAAGAAGGGCCAAGCCACACGGGAAGAATATAGGCACCTTGTCAGAGAATGTAGGGATGCAACAAGCAAGGCCAAGGCCTGTCTGGAATTAGAGTTAGCAAAAGATGTCAGAGACAACAGGAAGGGTTTTTATAAATATATGAGCAGCAAAAGGAAGACTAGGGAAAATGTTAGCCTGCTGCTGAATGAGGAGAGGGCCTTGGTGACGGAGGATGCAGAGAGAAGGCAGAGTTACCAAATGCCTTCTTTGCTTCTGTCTTTACTGCTAAGGCTGGTCCCCAAGAATTACAGAGCTCAAGTGAAAGAGAGATAAACGAGAGAGAGGAAGACCTTCCGCTGGTCGAGGAGGATGGGTTAGGGATCACTTAGGCAAACTGGCCACCCATAAATCTATGGACCCAGATGGGATGCACCCAAGAGTACTGAGGGAACTGGCAGAGGTTATTGCTCAGCCGCTCAGGGGAGGTGCTGGAGGACTGGAAGAAGCCAACGTCACTTCAGTCACTTCAAAAAGGACAAGAGGGAGCAGCTGGAAACCACAGACCAGTTAGCCTCACCTCCATCTCTGGAAAGGTGATGGAGCAGCTCATCCTGCAGACCACCTCTAGGCATGTCAGGGAAAAGAAGCTGATGAGGAGTGGTTAGCGTGGATTCACCAAGGGGAAGTCATGTCTGACGACCCTAATAGCCTTCTATGATGGGATTGCTGGCTGGATGGATGAGGGGAGAGCCGTGGATGTTGTCTACCTTGACTTCGGCAAGGCTTTCGACACTGTCTCCCATAGTGTCCTCATAGGAATGCTTCAGAAGTGTGGTCTGGATGAGTGCACAGTGAGGTAGATTGAGAACTGGCAGAGCTCAGAGAGGGGTTATAAATGAGGCCAAGTCCAGTTGGAGACCTGTGGCCAGTGGTGTCCCCCAGGGGTCAGTACTGGGCCCATTGCTGTTCACCAAGCTGGGTGGAGTGGTGGACACTGCAGAGGGATTTGCTGACATTCAGAGGGACCTGGACAGCCTGGAGAGTTGGGCAGAGAGGAACCTCATGAGGTTCAGTAAGGACAAGTGCAGGGTCCTGCACCTGGGGAGGAATAACCCCAGGCACTAGTACAGATTAGGGGTTGACCTGCTGGAAAGCAGCTCCGCAGAGAGGGATCTGGGAGTCCTGGTTGACAACAAGTTAACCATGAGCCAGCAGTGCCCTCGTGGCCAATGGGATACACATCAGGAGGATGTTTCCAGCAGGTCAAGGGAGGTGATCCTGCCCCTCTACTCAGCTCTGGTGAGGCTGCAACTGGAGTACTGTGTGCAGTTCTGGGCTCCCCAGTATAAGAGGGACGTGGAGCTTCTAGAGAGGGTCTAGAGGGGGTCATTATGCTCTGTGCGTCCCTGCTGGAGCAGGGAGGTTGGACTAGATGTCCTCTAGAGGTCCCTTCTAACTTTAACCATTCTGTGATTCTGTAATTTATAAAAACCCTTTCCCGTTAGTGTATTTGAAAATCATTGCAAATAATTAAAATTCGATCCTACCAGAGCACTGCAATTATGTAAGTTTTGCAAGTATGGTTTTAAGTATAGTAATATTATTTACATGCATGGTAAGGAGTACTGTTTACCCGCCTTATGCTGTATTCAACATTTCTGTTGCATATCTAAAGTACTCAGAACTTCTCAATCTTACATTGTAAACAGCATTGCTTCAAAATGATGTTTACTACTGTGCAAACAATATTCTCATTGGAAATGCATCTGTCAGGAAAATGATACTGTTTCTGAATCTCTATGTGTGATGGCTTATAACAAAAATACTTAGAGGTTCTTAAAAAACACGAAACATTTTGAAATTAAAACATTTACATTTTTGTGTCAAAACAATTTAACAAAATTTACTTTAAATCAAAATTGTAATACAAATTCAAACCATTAACCAGCCTCTACTTTCCTACTCTCACAAAATTACTCAGCCTTGCTAGATGCCAGACATAAATATTCATGCTAATTTCTTCATTATGCTATTTACTATCCATAAGAAAAGAAATAATGGGCAGAAATCTTGTTTATAGACGCCAATGGTCTGGACTTGAAATTACTCTAGATTGTACTTGTTAATCTGGATGGGAAACAATAAAAAGATTCATTCTGAAGTTTTCCGTCTTGCCAGACAATTTCAATTAGATCAGAATTTCTTCCTCTCTGGTGGCAGAGTTCCTGGAATTTTCTATATGTCAAAAAAGAATATATATATATATATAGCTAGCAGCAGAAGCCCAAAATCTTCTGCTGTATCATACTTGATTCTGGGAGATAGGAATACATTCTGTTAATGTGACTAATGACTGATGAGGCAATCCTATAAGTGAGCAGAGTATAATTATAGTTACACACTGACAAGCACTTTCAGTACTACATATGTTAGTTTTTGATAAACTAAAATTTAGATTTCTCATTAGACACATTGCACTGTAGCATAGAAAAGTTTGTGATGTTTTTTCCAGCTTATTGAATTTTCCACCACATATGAAGTAGCAAAATGATCAAGCAGTTTAAAGTAATGGAACTACAGAGCAGAACATCTGGTATTAACTCATAGAATCTAAAAGGAGCAAAGGAGGCTAACCAAAAATGTGTAAGTTAAATGATAAGCAGTGTCACAAGCTGTTGTTAAGATCAATAGCCCTCGGTTAATATACCATAAGACACTTTGTAGTCTTTAGGTTCTCTTGAAGGCTTTTTTGGAGTAAAAATAGAATACTGTTCTCCAGCAACAGCCTCTTACACCTTTTGCTCACTGAAAGTTGCATTACCGACATAAAAGTGAATTTCTGCCATTTCCTCAAACGCTGCCACTTCAGTAGTGCTGGAGTGAGAGCACCATTAGATCCTTTTTGGAAGACATTTAGCAGGACTGCATGTCAGCGGCCGGCCTGACTGTCCTTTGGAAGAAAGAAACAGTGTGATGCTCCTTGAATGCCTCGGCAGGGTCTGGGGGCTCTGAAAGATTTCTGGCACTTCAGAAAAAATGGTGAGTATTCTCCATTTGCTTCCCAGAAGGGATCACAGAGGTGAGCATGGAGAGCACTGAATGCAGACATTTTCTCCATCACAGTGCTGGGACTTGTCCTCTGCCAACAGGCAAGTGAGAAGCTACAGCTTCCAGAATCAGGTTTTGCTGGGGCTTGTAAATTACAAAGTTCCTGGTGTCTGTACAGCAGTAGAAGCCAAATCTTATTTTTCTGAGGATGGTTAAAGCTATCTTATCATTTCTATAGTCACTTATCAGAAAACATAGTGAATTTTGGATGTGTCTATTTAGCTTATTATTATTATTATTATTATTTGTCCAACTCTGCAGTAAAATATGTTTAAATGCACTAGAATTTGTGAATGGCTTTCAAAACAGCCTCCACAGACAATGAAACACTGTGTCTTTATGCAGAAGTGGCACTGAGAAGAAGAAATTAAATAACTTGTTCAAGGTCACAGAGAAGTTTGAGCCAGTGCCCACCACTCCCATCCATGGACTTTTGTTACCTGCTTTAAAAACTCTGTGGGACAGAGGAGCTGTCATTATAGCAATTGCCATGTTCTTCTGTCTGACTTCTGGTTGAGAGAAGCTCCAAAATGTTTTCTGTGTAGATCAAGGATCTGAGATGGTAACTAGTGAGGGCTGAAGACTCAAGAGGGGGTTAAAACTCAAACTGTAGGGTCATCATCATAGTCAATCTGATAAACATGCACATTTCTGATGTGAAGATTATTTCTTCTGGGTCTATAGCATTAGGTCTCATTGTAATAAAATTTACTACAAATAAATAAAATTTTTACTATAGAAGTAAAAATTGTAGATGAGCTTTCTTTCCAGAGAGTCTAAGAGTCTTCTCTAAGTAACATCATCATAAGAACATATTCGGACAGAAAATAATAGTCCATTCCTTGTTGCTGATTGACACAATACCCAAAGAGGGCTAATACTAGAATGTAAACCTAATACTAGAATGTAAACCTATTTACTAATGTAAATAGTTTTGAATTGTAATGGAAGAAGTGTAGAAAGAAACTAACAGATTATTTGCTGCACATAGCCTGGCTGAAATCCATGTAGTTTGTTCATTATTTAAGTATGTGTACATACATATATACATATTAGTGTACAGAAAGATTGATTTTAAATACAAAGAGTCTGTTCCTCCAAAGTGATTTCAGAGTACAGACAAGTGAAAAAATATCATCAAAGGAAGTGTTCATTATTGTCCTTACAAAGTTTTCAAATGCAGTGAGAATTTTTATTTTTAACCTTGCACAGTGACTTCTGTTACTAACAATTCATGTGGAGAGATTTCTTTAATTCTTCTGAGGATTATTAGGATGCTCAAAAAGCAAGCACATTTTCCCTAGTGTAATCAGACTGAAATAAACTGGAGGAATGCCAGGTTTATTTCTGAGTGCACCTCAAGTTTAGAATATCAGTGAAAATGAAGAACAATTTTGTCCCTTGGTTTTGTGTTTTTGACGTTTGAGACTAGGAGATGTAAAACAGACAAAGCTGCAAATGATGAAGAGCAACTGCTTTACATACTGATGTAGAAAACATTAATACTTTAAACAATTATAGCTTTACCCTTTCTATTGGGAATCAAGCAAGAATAGCTATTCCATCTTTGTTCCCAGCTCTTGGAATAAATATCTATTTGCTTTAAAACTAGTCTTTGACTCCAGGGTTGCTAAGCAGTTGTTCAGAAGACAAATATTCGAACATCCTCATCTCTGGTTCCTGGGAT
This sequence comes from Nothoprocta perdicaria, assembly GCF_003342845.1. Lineage (NCBI taxonomy): Eukaryota > Metazoa > Chordata > Aves > Tinamiformes > Tinamidae > Nothoprocta > Nothoprocta perdicaria. The sequence goes on from NW_020455449.1 coordinate 715,760, forward strand.
TTAGCTATATAGGTGATTTATTTCTGTTTGCTAATTGCAAAATAACACATATTTTAATTTGGGATGCTTTTTAGTAACAATCTGGCAGTCCTCTGAGGAACAGTAGATAACCTTCCATGTCCTGTGAAGGGATTAGCAAATGTTTCTTTGGGAATTTAATAATTATTTTGCTGTAAATGAGTCCAGTAGCAGCCTATCCAAAAAAACAAGAGGTTAGGGATTTAGAAAGAAATACAAAGCTATTGCTTCTGGCTATTAATTATACTCAACAATCTCATATTTAATGTTTTAAATTTATAATGTTATAATGTTTACATTTATAATGTTTTATAATGTTATAATGTTTACATTTATAATGTTTTAAGGTTTTTAATATTTTGTGAAGGAAAACGTTAACTATTAAGAAAATATTTCTACATTCATTTTTAAAGATGAGGATCTAGTTGTATTTGATTTTTTTTTTTCCTCTGAAGAATTGTCTGCTGTAAGGCAATACACTAGTTATAGTTGAAGTGATATCTGGCTAAGAAGATCATGGATAACATTCCAGATTAATATCGATGACTATTGTGAATATAGGGCACCAGTGTAGGAGAGAGGGGCTTACCTAAACCATAAGGTAACTAAACTAAAGACAAAATGGAGATGATTGTAAGAAAGCTTTTAAACTGAGGAACTGTAGAGAGCTGAAAGAGATAGAGGAGAATGTGGCTTGGGATGATATTTAGAAGGCTGAGGACATTCAAATCCTCTATCCTAAGTGAAGTCTAGAATGAAGCAGAGAGGAAATAAAACCACACAGATGGTCTCTTAAAGAGGGTGTCAAGTACCCACCAGATGAGAACAGATGTGAAATGCAATATCTAGCTCCAGTTCTACCGGAATATTGGTGGAAAGCAGTCAATATATGTAATATTGTAGTATCAGAAAACAAAACATATAGGCAAGATAAAGCAAACACTGCCACTATTCAATTATACCATATTTTGTGGAGTTTCAGATTAAATCAAATTAACACACTAACCAGCAAATTGAATAGTAGACTTTTGTCAGAATAAGGTAGGTTTATTAGATAGGATAAGAAAAAAACAAAGCCCCCAAAAATGCTACTTGCGCAAACACCTAAGAGGTTTTATCCTGAATACCTGGAAACCTGGCACTTATTTGACCAAATGTAGATGTCTACATTTGAGCTTACTATTTAGACCTCTCTTGCAATTAACTGAGAGAAATGGGTACTCCCAGAGGGGTAATCTATCTCGTTTTAACATAGAAATAAAGTAAGTCACATGAATTGTGTCCTGAAGATGACTTTCTTCTCTCTGTTCACAATAAAGGGAGCATAAGGTGACTCTGAGATACAGTCTTCTGCAAAGTACCCAATATGAGTGATACCTACAACTGCAATCAAAGTAGGCCATACATTATTAAAAAGGCAGAAGAAACAACAAAGAAAACAGCTCCTCCCCTCCCCTCCCCTCCCCTCTCTCTTGTATTTAAAGAGCTCTATGGAGACTTGAAGAATTTTTAAGAAATAAAAGCTTTGGGGATATAGTAGAAAAACACATGGTCAGAGGCTAAAGGAAGATGTGGGGTAGTAACAAACTTAAGTGAAGTAGAATATCATTTATTTTATCTGAGTTCTTAGTAACGAGGGAAAAACATTGATTTCATTTCAGGAAAAATAATCTAAAAAAAATCAATATACCTGCATTTTTTTTCACATTGCAATCATTCAGTATGTTACTCAAATACATAACCTGGCATAAACTAGCATAACGAGTGTTTAGATTAGGCAGAAATAAGTAAGGGGAAGGAAAAAAGAAAGAGATGAAGAAAAAAGAAAGAGATGCAAAGCTTGAAAGAATTTGCCATGTGGAATAACTTCATAATAGCTTCAGCTAAGTCCCAAAGGAGCAAGCTTTCATTGGACAAAAGAGTACAAGCATATTAAAAATTAATATTTCTGTGTAATTTGAAATCCATGCTGTCTGAATTATTATGTATCAAATTAGGTTGCTATGAACAATAACAAAATGGGTGACTGCAAATAAATGTGCTGGGTTTTTTAAATTTGCATTATTATAGTTAGTAAACTGCTGTGTAATTTCTACATGACCTAAATCACTTATGCAGAATAATATGCCTTTCTGTTAATTTTCACTTAAAAATAATTTAATAACTATTACAGCAAACAAATAATGGAATTACTTTTATTGCACATCTTTTCAGTGTGGATAAGAGACCCTTCTCAGTAGGTTTTACATGGATTTCAGTTACATGTGTTGGAATCATGAGCAGAGTTTCTGAACCTTTATTTAGTTGGAAACTAATAGCTGTAGACAGAATGGGCTTAGATCTCCACAGTGTTAACTTCTGCATCAATTAGCTGAAAGAGAGTATAACCAATATCCGCAGACAATTTAGCACTAATGAAAGAACACTGAAAACATAGATAGACAAACAGACACTTGGAGTTAATTACTGAAAAAAAAATTCAATTTAAATGAGCTGCAGAATTCTATCCTTTGGACTTTCAAACTCCTTTGGAAGGAAAGAAATAGATTTCACCTGTAATCACCTTGCTCAAAAGGCTTTCATGATCTCTGCACATCTCTCTCTTCCACACATGTAAAGCTCTTTTTTTGAAGCAGTCCAACCTCTGCTTTCTTGTGTCATCTCTGCAGGTTCAGGGCTATGTTTACCTACCAGCAGTATTCCTGACTGATAGTACAATTGGCTGGTGTGCTTTTTGGTGTCACTTTTTCCTGTTTGTTCAGTTCATTTTTTATTGAACACTTAGGTTTTTTAAGTAGTGGCTCCTAGGCCTTTCTAAAGACAGAGCTCTCCATTAGGTCTGATCTCAGGTCTAAGCACTTGACATTTCTGTCTTTTCTTCTCATGCTTGATATCCTTCAACTGTCTGCATCACGTCCCCCTTCAACTCTGCATTTCTGGTGTTGACTTTTCATTATTTTGATAAGATGCCAGGTAGAACTAAATATTTGAAATGAAACCATTTATCCTTGTATCAGCAGTCAGCATTTGGGGATCTTTTATTTTAAAACATAGGAGAGGAACTGTTTGATGATGACAATCTTTTATGTTTATGTGCAAGCTTATCCTTGCTCGAACAAAAAGTGAAACACAGCCCAAATTTCACCTTCAGAAATCAGAGATTTCCTGCAAGTTACTGTTGTTCAAGTTCAAAGTGTAACTTTTTTTTTTTGAGCACCAAAGCTTATGGACAGATAATTATTTGCCAGTCTTAGAATGTTTTTTCCACTTGAAAGACACTTGATCAATGCAAGTGTTAGGCAATATCTCATTCTAAATATTGATTATGTCTTTGATTTTTATTTCTAGAGTTCATAGGCTAATTCCTAAAAAATATTGCAAGAAAATGCTAAGTACAATATATTTCATTAGCTTTTTTCAGATGTAAAGTCAGCTTTGTCTTTCCATGCTGTATACATTCTGTTTTTTTTCACTCTGTAAGTATTTTAGTCTTTGAAATGAGCTTTGTAATTTTGTATACTAATAAGATATCTTAATGTACTGTAGGAAGAATAGAAAGAAAAATGTCACAGTTTTGCTGGAAGGATGAAGCCTGGTGTTACTGCTAGCATTTGTTTCATTAATTACTCTTTAAGTGTCTAATGTTGCTGTTTCAGAGGATATAGAATAAAGTTAAATCAAGTAGATCGCGCTTTTTTTTTACCCTCAAAGACATAAAAGCAGTGATTAACTTATATTTTTGCCTGGTGGCACAACATCATCAGTACCTCTTTGAGATGTACTTTGCAAAGATGTTTGTCCAACAAACATCGATATTCATCCAACAGCTGTTAAATGCCCTTCTATGAATAGTGTTTTTTTTAATATGGGAAGGGCTATGTCTGCTCCATGTCTTTTTTGTTCTAAAAACCTGTATCTCGTCACGAGGTAAGGAGACAGGGTGATCATGTTCCAATCACCAAAGCATCAGGAGCATTTTATATTGTCTTGTACTAGTAATGCTGAAAGGAATAGAATTAAGGTAATTCCTGACTTTATCAGAAGAGCTATAATGAGCAAAATAGAGATGGTTTAACTGATGAAATTCTTCAGCACTGTCTTCATTCCTTGACTTCATCTAGCTCCTAGGCTTTCCTAGGCTCCATCTGTAAGAAAGTAGGGCTATAGAGTTTTGGAATAATCAAGTTATTTTGTTACACCATGTCTATATTTGTCAGTTTCTGTATTCAAAAAGAACTGTGTAGGGAAGAATCGTATAAGGAAGGTACAGTGCTTTTGCTGTTGAAAAGCCATTAGGAAAGGCAAATTCATTGAATAATTTTAAATCTTAATTTGTTTGTAGACAACTGTAGCATATTCCTTTTACAAAACTGTTGAGAAAATGCCTCTTAAATGTTGCAATTTTTCATTTAATGGGAGATGTATCTTCTGATTTGAAGAATTCACAATCCACAATTTAAGAGATACCAGATGAGACGAGAAGTCTTCATCGATACAGAACTAGCCAATTCCTAGATGAGTGCAATAAGTGATTTGTGTGGTTGCTGCAAAATGTCAATATGTTAGACTCATCAGTTATCTAATCAGTAAATTATTGTGTATTCTGACAGTCCTGCACAGAGACAGATTTGTTTTAGTTTGCATACAATAGGTTGTTTCTGTAACTGATGCTTCAAAGAATTTTGTCAACTGTGAAATAGCTTTTTCATGTAGTTTTCGCTTACTCAACTCCATAGAAGAGACAATTAATAAGAGCAGTTAAAAGTGAATATATATAAAGAAGACTATCAAGTGACTAAAAGTCTTTCCGCTTGCAGTTTCAAAAAATATATTTTTATATCAGGTATGTTCTAAGCTTTTTATATACTTTAACCTGAAAAGACATTTAAGCAGTCCAATAACATACTTATTCACCAGTATCCTATTGATGTTGTCCTGCAATGCATTCATCTGAATTGTCACTTACTTCCATGGTAATGAATATAAATACTAAAGAGAAATGATTTTTAGTTTATCTAAGAAAAAGAAAGAAAATTGTTATTTCAGGTTTAAAATATTTCTTATTGATTGTGCCTCTGTCACTGAGAGGTATTGTATACTGTAAATGTTTCTTTACATAAAATTTAATTTGGGAATTTCCTTCACACTTTATATCATATCAGCCTTGTAAATAAGAATGCTGTCATAACTAAGAGAATCTTGAGATTAGTGGTCCAGAGACTGACTAAAGGCAGCTTGATATATAGCTAGAAATAAAGCCTCTTGGAAAATAACTTGGGAGCTGACCCCTGAGATACCAAGTAAAAAGCGAGTTTAAAGCAGAATGAATTAGATGTTTTATAAATGCAGCCAAAGAGCAGGGAATTCCGTTTGGGAGTCAGTGATGAGTGGAGGGAAAAGCTGTTTTGAGTTAGATAAACATGGATCAAAAACAGGAGAACAAAATGACTCTGGACTCGGACGTCGTTGGAGGAAATGTGCCTTGCTGAGGAGGACTCAGAGCTCTGAGAAAGGGGCATTTGGGAAGCCACTTCTGCTCTAATGTAGACCAAAAAGGGCAAAAGGAGGAGGTAGCAAGGAAGGTCAAAATTCTGCTTCTTTGGAATTTTCACTATTCCAATGCTAAATTTGTTCAGTGGTGAGGAAACCAACAATTTGCAACTTCCTAGCAACGGAAGGAAAATATGCTGCATCAGTCAGATCCTGTAAGAATTCTTCAAGAGCAAAGGACAAGGGAATTCAGATCCTCTAAATCTTGGGAAGCTATATACATACAAGGCTGAAACACTGACAGGACTTCAGTCCGCAATAAATGAATGTGTGTACTAGAAAATTTCAAAACATATATTATGTTCCTATACATTCCTGCAACAAAATGCAGATTTTTTTGAATCACTGACATGATGTTGCTAAACTGAGCAAAGTGACAGCAAAACAGCATGTAATTTTGCTAATCTTGGTTTCAAAACATTCCTAGATGTTCATGGCTTCTGTGCTAATGCATCTTCCCGCAAGCATGTGTTGGTAGTGTAAGGCTATGCAAATCTGTATTTTAAAACATTCCAGATGTTCATTCTAAAATTTGCTTTTTGATGTTGATGTAAGCATAGGCCTATTTGGAATGTATTCAATAACAGTTTTTAGATTTTTAATGAAGTTATTTAGCCAAAGTTGTCCCTAAGAACACATAATTATACTAGGGATTCACAAAATCACAGAATCACGGAATCATTATGGTTGGAAAAGATGTTCCAGATCATTGAGTCCAACTGTAAATCCATCACCACCCTGCCTGCTAAACCATGTCCCTGAGTGCCTCATCAACATATTTCTTGAACACTGTCAGGGATGGGGACACCACCACTTCCCTGGGCAGCCTGTCCCAAGGCTTCACCACTCTTCTCATATAGAATTTTTTTTCCTGATATCCAATCTGAACCTCCCTGATGCAACTTAAGGCCATTTCCTCTTGTCCTATTAGTAGTTATTTCAAAGCATCCTTACAGTTGACATTCCGCTTGATCATCCAAACTTTATTTTGCTGGTACAAGACAACATTATAATGATATAAAAATAGTAAAAAATACCTTTTTTTTTTTTTTTTTGCCAGGTCAAATAGTTACAGATGCAAGATCTAATGCCACCCAGTGGTTTGTAGTACTCCATGTCAGGTATCCAGTGAACATTATCTCAAAATGCTTTTATTTACCTTTCCTGAGACCAAAGAAAATAATTCCTCAAAACTTCTGTTTTACTCTTTTTTTTTTTAGAATAACTTTTGTAAGATGAGATGATTATGATCCTCAGCAATAACCATTCAGAAATTTTCTTTATCTGCTACCTATAGTAGTCTCTAATAGCACCAAAACTTGAAAGGCTCTACCCTATCAATGAGCTTTTCAAAACCATCTTTGCATGAAAAGTTTATCCCATTTCAAAAACAGGTTCTCTAAACTGTCTTGTCCTTAGTTTTTAACCTTTTTTGAAATTCTTCTATTCAAAAGTTTGTAATAAATGCTACCGCTGGGTATTTTTGCCTCTTCTACTTGCAAATGTATATTCAATTCTATTTTTCAATATCTTTTTTATTTAAGAAGTATTTTTCAGTCTCAGTTTTGAGCAGTGACTGCAGGGTGCATTGTTTCTTTTCCCTTTTCCTTAGATTTAAGACCTGAAATTTGAGAATTCATTTCATATAGTTGCAAAATTATAATTTTGCTTGATAGAAAGCTTGGTAGGATTAAATTTTAATGAGCGAACATTGATCTCTCTCTCTTTCCCTGTCTTCTCTAGGCCTGTGGGTCCCTTCTGGACTCATAAATTATCATTTCTGAACAATTTCAGGTTTTGCACTACTCTAATTTCAGGAGTGCAGAAGTGCTTCCTTGATGGTGTTTCAGGGTCAATCGTTGAGCGTTTCTGTTTCCGATTTGCTGTGTGGTACATTTTTGGTGCCTGAGGAAATGCACCTGTGAGCTGTGGGGTGGAGAGAGAGATAAAAGGCTTGCTCTGGTTGATAAGGACAAGTAAGGACTGCAGATTCGTCTTAAATTGTAATTGACAACCAAGAATTAATATTGGTTCTGATTATTAATTTTCAGTGTACATACTGAAAGTTAATTCTTAGTGAACTCAAGCCAAGTGATGAAATATCGACTAATATGTTCTTCCTAGCTGATGTTATGCGTTTTCAGTGTTTTTCTGCCAAACTATGCAAAACGTGAGCTGTTTTCAAATAGTATACTTTAGAAGAACACAAATAATAACATTTAATGGTACTTAATTAGAAAAGCAACCCTAAAAGCTGGCTAACAGTGGAGAATATGATGGAAAATTTAGCAAAAACACTTTCAACCGTTCGTCTCAGTTTAGTTTGAATAGTTTCAGATGTGTTCTATTATCTTACCTTGTCACTTGAGAATATGGGCTGGGTGCCTCGAGCCCCACTCCTCATCCCTGCTCTGCCTGGAGACCCTCCACGGCCCCTGCCCACACATGGGACCCACCAACCCCATTCCCATCCCCAGGTGACGCTCCTGGACAACTTGGCCTTTAGCAGCCCTTTCTGCGAGTGAGCACTGTGGAATGAATCCCTTCTCTCTCTTGCTTTCTTCTACACCCCAGCCCAATGCAGGGAAAGATAGATATATTTATTGTTTAGCTGAAATGGAATGACTGCAATTCCACAAACAAATTGAGCCTCACTTAGGTGCACTTTGTCATAAATAATCTCCGAGGAGATTGGATTTCTCTCCTTGCCGATGTACTTTAGTAGTGCATTAAACTCTGAGCTTCTAAGAAGCGCTGAATTATAGCTCAGCTGAGTAATCGCTGAACAGCGTGCACCTGTCCTTGTTCTCCTGTTCTAAAGCATATTCAGCAAAGTTTATGGTAAAAAACAAACAAACAAAAAACCTCCCCCAAAACTCCTTTTTCTAGGATTTTTTTCATTCTTTATCCTATTTTTTCCTATTGAGCTTCACGATACACTGTTTTTCCAGCACATATTTCTTCATGATCTGGAAAGAAAAGCCATTTTGCAGATTGGTTAAGGTCATTTTCCATGGTCAGGGCATGTAACACTCATATTTCATGTTCAGCACGAGGCCACTTTGAAGTGTAAGAGCATGGCTTCATCAGCTGCAAGAAAGATCCTTTGCATTTTCCACTTACTTAGAATTTTTGCATTTATTTATTCAGCTTTGTTATAGAAATTTGTTCTCCAGTTCAGTATCCTCTTCTTTTCTTTCTCCTTATCTGTGATGTCTGGAGTGCTGGCAGGGTGGCAATGGGATCTGTACATTTTCCCAAGCTACTGTCTGCAGCTTGTGCAGGGGGCTGAACAACATATAGGGCAATATGGTAGTCCTGGTGCAGTCATTTGTGCACACAGCCAACCACACTGGACAGTCTGAATCGTACCTTGTTTAAATGGGAGTGCATAACCAGCACAATGACAAAAACAGAAGGATTCTTGCAATGCAGTGAGTTTAATATTCATATATAAATAGAAGATGGTGCATGTTTGATAGATTGCATATTTACATTTGGAGTGACTTTGCACTTGATCTTTTTGCCATCTGCCAAAAAAGCAATATATAGAAGGACAGTGAAGAATAATGTAACATCTAATTCTTATGTAAAATACTAAAATAACAGAATAGCAAAATCACTTATTGATGAATGTGCTGATTTTTCATACATGCTTTGTATATGAGCCTCATTTATAAAACTAACAATATGGAGTTTCTCTCTGTCTCAGACAAGCCAGTAAATATGATCAGATATATGCTGCGAAGGGATGTGTGGGCTTTTAATAGTTTTGACAATATCAAGTCTCTTCAGAATAGCGCTTAAGAAAACATATCCCCCCCCCAAACATTGATATAAACCAAATGCACAGGCTGAGGATCAGTCCCAGGCACAGCAGGCAGAGTGGCAGCCCGGCAGACAAAATGTCACTCTTGCCACATGCTCCCTGGTGACCCAACCATTGCCTGTCAGCTGGAATACTGCCCTCTGATATATCAGGAGCAGAGGAACTCTGGAATACAGCACATGTGAACATGTAAACAGGCTGCGATACCCTCGGCCAAGGAAGAACGTGCTGTAAGCCAGCTGGAAGAGCACCCTGCGCCACCCTGTTTTCTTTCTTCTGCCACGTTGTACTTTGGGGAGCTCAGGTTCTCGATGGGATATAAATCATCTCCCCAGCTGTGCTGCGTTAAACACGTACAAATAAGCAGAGTTCGCTCTAAGAGTGTCTACTTCTCCTTGTCAAAAGGAATCAGCCACCTACCTTGCAAGCAGACTGAAGGCAGATTTTAACAGAAGTAGGACTCCAAAAAGAGCAGAGCTTTTGTTAAGCAGAGCTTAACAGCAAGGATCTCAAGCAAATGTGGTGGGTGTGGGGAATTGCAAGAGGAGATTAAGCAGGGCATTAGTGCAATGATAGAAGTTAAAATTTTGAAGGGGTAGCAAGAAGGACTCATCGCTGGCATTCATAATCACTTGATGCAACACCAAAATTGTTCCTTAGGCAGGAAGAACTTGCTGGAGAAGAGTGCAGGGCCAGAAAGACCAACTAAGGCAGAGAAATGCTGAGCTGCTGAGTGGCGGTGTTTGCTGAAGCATGCTTGAAAATAAAATAACAGATCCTAGAAAGATATTTAGGATAACTTATGATGGGTTAACAGAGAAGGAGGAATAAAGAGATAAAACTCTAAGTGCATGGGCTTGAAAGAGTAGGAACATCATGGTTGTAATTGCGATAGAGGAGGTTTGGAGAGGGATAGAGAGGTTTTGAAAGAAAAGAAGGGGGAATCGTCAAGGTCTGTTATTGTGACAATGTCTGCGAAGATATATTAGCCAAGCAGAAGATGAGTTGAGGAGACGGGCAGGTTTATGAGCCATCAGCAAAGAGACAGCTTTATAAGCTGTGCGGATGGAGGAAGGTTTTCACAGTCGCTGCAAAGTGAGAAGAGCAAGGGTCGAGGACCAAGCTCTGCTTTATCACCGCCATTTCAGAACAAAATGTTTTTGATAGCAGGATCCCAATAACATTTTTATATTTATGGCTCCCTTTCTAAAGTTTGTATCTCTAAGGGTGAAGTATTAGAGGAAATAGATGTGATTTCTTTTTTCTAATTGAAGTTCGTGCCTATTTCTGTATCTTCTGTGGTAGTGTTAGAAACATTAAAAATAAAGCTTCATTATTCCTATTTGAAGGAAGAATGCCTTTCAAAAGTGTTTTTATTACATGTTAGAATTGGATCACGACTCCACAAATATAAAATGATTGAATTATTCCTCCATGAGGAATGGACTTAAAGTAATGATAGGTTTCAGTCAGTGTTTAAGTGGAATTGGCAAACTATCATTTATTTAGCTTACACTGCGGTGTTATATTTGAACAGAAAATACAGAATGCAAGATAGAGATCTTCAGAGGAATTGTGTAAAGGACTGTTTATGGACTTAGGCTTCCTACCTATTGCGTATTACTCATTACGTAGATATGTTGCATACAAAGAATTTTTCTCTATTGTGGAAAAATATTCAGGATGGTTAAAAAAAATTGGTGGTATCTCTCTAACTTTTTTAAAGGGATTTCTATATTACATATATGGTAGTAAAATGTTTTTCCTATGGCAATTATGAATTACAGATTATTATAGCTTCATTAGTTAAGTGCAAGTTAGTTATGTGTAATTTTTCTGTTAAGAAGAAACCAGAAAATTGTACTGAACATTAAAATCTCCTCTTCACCTTGTCTATGACTTCACGGTGCTCACTGAAGGTGATGGCAGTTATTCACCTTGTATCCGACCCAGTGGATAGTAAATATCCAGAACAAGCTATGAAACTTCTTTTCTTAGGTGCATAACTTAGGCCTCTGTTTGAATATATAATTAAAGGTTCAACCTTTATTGGTTGAAACCTTTATTTAAAGGTTTCAAACCTGATAGGTTTGTTCAATCTATCTATGTGGTAGGATAGGATGAGCGAAATACTCTGGAGGAGAAAAGCTTGATGTCAGCAAGGTTTGATTATTCGTTGCTCTTGTTCTATTAAAGGCACTGTGCAGCTCCATAGACAACTACTGTTTTACCTCAGTTTCTTTACCCATACAACACAAATACTAATGGCTACAAGAGACTTAATTTTAGTAAGTATTTCAATGAATTGGTGTATAGCTTAATAACTTTTCTCAGATTGGTTAAGGTTTTCTTGAGATTTCATGAGGCTAAAGCAGGGCAATAGCTGCACATTTCTCTTACACTGATGTCATTGCTCTTTCTTGTCATGTGTCTTTGTTGGAAATTCGCTAGAAACAGCTTTGTTTTCAGAAAAATGAAGAATTGTAATAACTTCTACCAAAGCTGATTGCCTTATGAGTCAAGACATCAGATACTTTATTTGCAGCATAACTCTTAAAATTCTCTAGTCGGTGTTTGTCATGCCCACACTGGGAGAATAGTTTTTTATTCCCTCAAATAACCTGGATATCATGCAAAAACTAGCTGAAAGTTTTAAAAAGCTCTCAAGCAGAATGCGCAAATTCAGCTGTGCTTGTTCTAATAGTGTGTCTTCCTTGATAGTACAACATGATTATTCTGCCTGCATTTCTTTTCTTTGCCTCTGTGACATGAAACTAATGGAAGGTAAATATTGCCCTGTGAAGAACCATGCTTTTCTCATCTTTTCTCATCATCTCGGTGCTTCTATGCAGCACCTTGTTCATCTCTTCATGTCACTATTCTACAGCACAATTTGTACCCATATCTCCCCCTATGCTTTAGAGGATGCCTGTATAGGATATGTAGCCAGTAATATTTAAAACTTTTTTCTCGATGAAAAGTGATTTTTCAATTTCATCTTTTGCTGAAGACTTCTTTAACATAAAGATATTTAAAACATTAATGAACCTGCCCGCAAAGGAGCAACATATTAAAGATTTATTTCTGGATGAGTTTTTATTCTCATATATTTTTCTAAACATGTTTTGTCTTTATGGAAACTTAGCTTTATTGCAATGTTCTACAAATGTAAATTTCCAACTGCAGTCATGAGATGCAGAACTCAAATATAAAGCAAATTAATAAATGTAAATTGAACTATGAATATGAACCTCTTATGTTGGCTGGCTACCCCAGCTTTCTTCCATATAGTCCTCTGGCCATTTTATTTTGGATAAGTTTGAAGCAGCTTTATCAAAATCCTCTTTTCTCCTCATTTTAGTTATTTATTCTTTCCTAGGTTTCTATAGGGTGTTGAAACAAGATATGAATTTGAAAGATGAAACCTTTGTATTTTGTAGTGTATTTTGTTACAGAGATTCAATATTCTGTTTTTTTAAAGAATATAAAGGATAGAGTGTTGTGATCCTTTAAGCAGAAACATTATTTTAATGGTAGAATTTTTCTTCTCAATGGAGTTAGCTGAAGAAATATGACAGTAGTAGCAATAATTTTGCTGGTATCTCACACTATTTGTTAGTGAATAGGCTTTTGTTGACATTAATAGCATTCATATATTTATTTATTGCCATAAATACATTCTTGAACTGTAATATAATGTATTACATTACGTTTTAGTCACATTTGTGTTGTATAAGCAATGTTCTTCATATAGTGATCTTGTATTCTTTAATATGTTAATAATTTGTACTTTTATATAGTACAAATTTAAGGTCAGATTTTAAAGACTGCTTAATATACACAGTGGGGCCACAGAAATCTTATCATCCATCTAGTCTCCTACATGTGGTTATGAAAACAGCCCATCCTGGCAGTTCCCACTGAGAAATCAGCATTATGGAGGCTTCTCCCTGCAGTAGTTACCAAATCCTTTAATGATGGGCTGAGCTCTGCGTGTCCCGCTCAACTGGCCCTCGGTGCTGCAATTGCTGGTGGTGACTACCTTAATGCACAGCACACACTGGTCACAACAGTCAAGGCATATCTTTCTGGGCATGCCATGTATATCTGTATATTTATTTGTGTAGTGGTTTGATTGACTGAATTTGTCTAAATTGACGTGTTCTCTCTTGGACATTTACAGCCTTCTATGTCTTTCTCGGAGTTAGAAGCCTAACCCAGTTACATTATTCAGAGGCACTGAATCTTACTAAGAGCTTTTGCTTAATTCCTTTGGTTACTGTAAGTCTTTCTGCAGGGTCATAATTGTTAGATTTTTACCAGCAGGTTGGTAATTGAGCCAGGAGATCTCTCTAACTTGCTGACCATTTAATACCTCCATCTAATCTCAGTGTGATGTATAATTACCTAAAGGCATTTTCTGTATCACATAATTACAAAGCTTAGAGATTGCATCAAAATCATGTGTTTATTTTAGGAACTTCTCTATTCAGCTTTCCTACAGGAACTCTCATATATGGCTCCTCATCTTCTGTAATTTCATGTATTACGCTTTTTCTCAGGTAGTTGGGGAAGCAGTATCAGGGACCAATTTGCCTTATTTTTTTCATCTATTACAATTAAGCAGATGGGTATGCAGTATCTAGCAGAAAATATTGTACCCTAAGAATGCCATGTATGTGCAGTTATGTAAGTTCATATATTTCAATATTAAAGTTAATTATATTCATTATGAATCAAAGAATCACTGAACAGGAGAAAATGTATTTTATGTTTGTGGTAGTATTCACATGGTCCTCCACATTTTACTCTTATCGAATGTTAGGATTTAAACTGGAACAAGTAAATGATGTCATATATTGAATCTCCACATTAGGAAGAACTTCTTTCTTGTGAGGGTGACAGAGCCCTGGAACAGGCTGCCCAGAGAAGTTGTGGAATCTCTTCCTTTGGAGATCTTCCAAACCCACCTGGATGCCACCCTGTGCCCCGTGCTCGGGGTGTCCCTGCTGGAGCAGGGGGGTTGGACTGGATGATCTCTAGAGGTCCCTTCCAACCTCAGGCATTCTGTGATCCTGTGATTCTGTGAACAGTTACTTTGTTAGTGGTAGTATGCAGGTAGTGTTGTGTACTCAGGTACAAAAATAAATATCGCTTGATTTTTTTTTTCTTAATGCATAATTATTTTGGAAGAATCTACCTTCCATTTGGATCTACCTTCCAATTTTTAAAAGTTTCAGTTTCCAGATTATTATCTTGAGTTTTCCAAGACTTTTTCTTTTGTAATATGGAGTTATAATATGAAGTTATAGTATGCATTTCAGGACAGAAAAGACAAGAAGCTACTTGTCTGTGTTATTATCACTTCGAGTTTTGAAGTACAGGAATGAACTCCCTCCTCCTTATGGGCTTGACAAGTAGGTTTTGTCTTCTCTGCTAAGTGGGTGTTTTTTAGTATTTTTAACAACCTCAACAGTTACTACAAAAGATGTTTTAATGCCATAAAGCAGTGGTTGCTTGTAGACTCCTACAGTTACTATGAAACAAGCTGAAAAATGGCCTAGATTGATTAGAGAAAAAAAATCCAACTATGTAGGCAGGGCTTAACATTTGTTTTTCTTTTTATATTTTCAATAAAATTAATGATCTGATTTTTAATCTCTAAATTATGCTGCTGAAACAGATGGTAGTAATGCAATGCAAAGCAGTATCTACTCATTGACTACATTCTCCAGCATATTAGTTTTTAAAAATGATTTTTTTGCTAGGTATTCCTGCTGCAAGTGTCTGCCTTGTGTCTTGCCTTGCTGCTTGTCAGTGGGAGAGGAGATCCTGCTGCAGGTTTGCCACCTTGTGCTGTAATGTCCCTGCCTTAAAGGCAATACTGTTTGGCCTGTGCATACTATACTCATGTAAAATGTATTTGGTTTGATAATAGATATGACTGTGCTGCTTAAAGACAGAAGCATCTTTGCTCCAGTGGCTGTATAGGAAGCCTAGGGTACACACTCACGTGGAACATCTGAAGTAGTTGGTGTGAGTAGTCCCCTAGTAACTTTGTAAAACTCAGTTTTCAAAGGTCAGACTTCTAATGTGATGATGTCTTCAATTTAAGCAGTTCTTGGGCACATTCTCAGGGCTTGAAGCAGCTGGCAGTACAGCATGATGTTCTCAAAGACAAAGTGTGGCCGGTCATGGTTCTTCAAGCACTGAGTGAATCAACCAGTCCTTCAAGGGTATTTTGCACTGCACAGTAGGAGAAATGCAGGCTGTGTATCTGAAGAGACAACCGAGATACATGTCTCCACTTTTCTAGATTCTGCTGGAAATCAATTGCTGCTGATCTTATCTATCGGCTTGCCCTTGGCTCTCTCAAAGCAGTCCCTGGTGATCCATCAGGAGAATCCATCAGGAGGGTATTAGTGGTGGTTTGCACGGCTAACCTGTGATGTGCTGGTGACACAAGCAGCCTACAGCTTGTAGATAATCTCAGTGAGGCTGATAAGGACAACATAGACACTGTAGCAGACCAAGCTTTTAGAAGCACACGCAGTCTGGAAAATTAGAAGCACACGCAGTCTGGAAAAGAGCTGTGGGTTTGTTGGGTTCACTTTGACTAATAGGAGGGAGCTTGATAATTGGGTAGTTCATATTGATTTAATGAAAACTTAACAAATCACTGAAGTTAGATGGTGGGCTTATATAAAATTCTTAGCATTCAAAAAGACTAAAGAGGAAAAATTGATAAAAATCTATAAGAAAAAAATAACTTGAACCACTGTTTTGCAATTTAATGTGTTTTTGATCAAAAGAAGCTCTTCAACCTAGGGAAACCTACCCTAAATTATAACGTCTTCATATTCTCTGCAGCTGCTTCAGTTGCTTAATTATGCATTGCCTGGACAAGATTTTTTTTAGTCTTCACATATCCTTTAAAGAAGTATTTTAAAAGCAAGAATAATTAAATATATTATTAATTTAAAATAATTAAAAAAATATTTCTTAAACTTCAGGATATAGTCATTTCCATATAAATGGCTCCCTAAAAAAATAAATGAAAATCAGGATGCCAGTCTTACATGCACATGCCTCACAGCTGTACTTTGTTTCCATATATCTTGGCCTACCAGCCTTGACAATTTTCAGGCCTTTATGTGTAGCAGTTTTTAACCTTCCTCCAGTGAAATTATTTAATGAGATATATTCCTCCCTTCATAGTCTGAGATGTGCACCAGAAGCCCAGCTGAGTGGACATAGAGCGTTTTGTAAAATTTTTGTAAGATGTTGAAGAGGTACATTTCCATTTTGTTTTCAAAGGGGAGCTGCTTTTGAAGTTCTGATAATGCTTTAGGAGTCACATTATTAAATCCATGCATGTGTTGATGAAAGAGTCCCCCCACCGTGCTTCTCGACATCTAGGAAACACAGTAAAGCATATAAGCCTTTTAATTATATCTTCTACAGATCTACATTTCTCTCATGAAGAAAACATTTATTTTCATGAAGTATTTTGGCAGTTATAGGAATTATATAATGTAAACGGATGTGCACGTAAGCTTTCATCTCTATATGGGGTAATTAAAGCACTAGAGTAAATACTGGATTTAAAAAAAAAATCTTTATTAAAAGAGAGAAGCAACAGAAAAAAAATTATGGTTTTGGATATCATCAGAAGAAATTATGGAGACCAAAACTATTAATACTTGGTTTGTTTACATGTTTGAAGTAAATATTACCTGAATATAGCTAAATTTAAAAAAAACCCTTCAGTCACAGGTGTATCAATTTGATTTTTTTTTTTGTTTTTTACACATCTTTTTGTGATGTGTGAATTACTAGAGGTCTGCCCTCTTTTTATCTATGAACATTGCCTATAGATTGAACTCTTCAACAAAATACAATTATTATTTTGTTATTCTGTTTAGAAAATACAGGCATAGAAAGTGTCAACAACACATTCCTACTGTATTCATCCCCCCTTGTTTTTACTGTTGAATAAAGTCAAGAGAAGATTTGTATGTTCATTGAATACAGATACAAACTGTTTTTTTCTGGGGTTATGTTAAATTTATGAGGAAATGTTTCCAGTGATCTAATACTTTGAAATGCTGAGCACTTTTGTGCTTTTTTTTTGCTCCAAATTAGCACAGAAATTACATAATTATCATGCAAGAACCATTTAACAAATTGCCTCTCAAATCCTCTTCCTGTTTACCAGGGCTACGAGCCTCTACACATGTTAACAAGTGAAGGAGATCAGTCTCTATTTTACAAGTAAAAATTTAATTTTCTTCATAAAAAATAATAGAACACTCAACATTACTTGATGAAGTCCATATATAGTTTCAAGTTACTTATTTAAATGACTGGCTATCAGACATATAAATTAAACATTTTGAAGTGGAATGACCTCTTTTCTGAGTAACTTTTTTTCTGATAGCCTTAATATATTTGAGATGTTCTTTGATTATGGTGAAGTGTTCACCTTCCTTTATGTAGAATATATGTAATGAATAAAATTATATTAAGCAGAGCAGGCATTTATAGTGAAGACATATATTTTAATGGAATTTTTATCAGCTGTATTATAAGCTGTCAGTTCACAAATAATGATTCACTCCCTTTTACTCCTAGAGTAGTTATACGGTAATTAATAAGGCTAGGTTTATCTTTCTGTCCTCAGAGTCAAACTTCAGGAAGGTATCAGATAAGGTAATAGACATTAATTTTTGCTCACGGTCTTCCAAACCTGATAGTGCTGACATTTTCAGGACGTGTCTATTGAAGCAGACTTTTCTTGTGAAGGGCCTTTGCTTGGAGGCAACAAAAGCTGCCTGGCTTTGATTACCAGCACTGCCTGATTATCTTGGATTTTTTTGGTATACCTCCTTTCCTATATTGTTTTAAAACCTTAGTTACTCTCAGCATTGCAGTAAAAGAATAATAGTTACAGAAAATGCGTATGAGACAGTTGGGTTGTACGAAGATGTGGATTTCAAATGCTGCAGGTCTGAAATAGGAATGAATTCTGTTGAACCGTGGTGACTGTTCAAAGAATATTCATTAGCAAGTTCTTGTTGAGAAGTAGGGAAATAAGAAAAAAAGGCAAAGATCTATTCAGCAGAATTGAGGTCTTGAGTTCATGAGAGTGATCTGAGAACAGAAAAATGCCCATCCTAATGAATCTGTTGTTTAAGAGCACTTTTCTTGTTTTACTGGCTGGTTTGGAAGAATTTATTTTGTAAATAAGAGCTAATTCTTATGGTTAGATGGCATGTTTTTGTAAAAAGTATTAATTATTGATGTTAACATCAGCATATTTAAGAAATTTTAACATTTGCAAGTATTGCTGTTCCAGGAGTTTAAAAAAAAAAAAGAAAAAGAAGAAATAGAAAGATAAGTTTTCAAATATATTAGATCTAACTAACCAGTGTTAGATTAAAGAAGGATCACAGTATGTCAAGTTGTAGCTTCATATAGATGCTATTAGACATACTCTTTAGAAATATGTTCACCGAGTGCTGAAACACTTTATTTTCATTCTTTTTTTGTGTGTGTTATGACTTTGAAAGTGTCACCCATTGCATGATGGCCTGATCTGTTAAGCCTTCCCGTAGCGAAATGGTGTGAAGTGAAGTTGGTTGGTGAGGGCAGAAGTTGCAGCAGCACCAAGGTCTGGCGGCTGCAACATGGATTGGGTCCAGCTGAGTTTTACTCCATCTGTTAATAGCAGCAGCAGCAAGAAGGACGTGTTGGCACATGCCTTGGTATCGACCAGCAACCACAACCCTACCGACTCTCATGCAGTCTTGCTGATGATGTGCCGTGCCAAATTATCACTGCTATTGATAACCCCGCTAGCTAGACTGTGTTTTTCTCTGCTGCTGTCTGCTCTTCCTTTTGCTGCAAAGATTTATCAGCAATTCTTAACAATTGCTAAGAGGTTTTGTCAAAAATAATTCTAATAGAAGACTTTGGTTTGTGCAGTATCAAAGACAGAGGCATATGAAGATCTTACAGCCTACACATGAACAGTTGTACAGCTTGATCATTTGAGAAGTGGCATTATTTCAAGCTTATGAAGGGGGAAACAAGTGTAGACAGTGTTAAAGAGATGAATTAAACACAAAAACAAGTCTAATATCAAGGGGTTTTAATGCTGAATTTAAATAGACAAGTAAGTATATTTCCTCTAGCCCCATAAAGCCTTGAAAGAAAACCTTAGACTTTAAAGCATCCAGCATTCGGCATTCTGACATTTGCTGTTAACACATGTTTTAGTGCATAACACTAATTTTATTTTGTCATCCACTGTATAAACTGAGGCATGTCCACCAGTAGTAAAGCAATGAATGTTTAAAGCACTTATGCATAAAGCTGCCTCAAAGGATAATTAGATGATTATAATGGTACTTGCTTTGAGATAGCTAATTAAAAAAAAATCTATTGCTCCCAAGCCTAATTATTTGAGTAATGATAACATATTAGCAGCCTCCACATTACAGTTACTGCCAGTTATGATCTAAAAAAAAATCAAACCTAAAAAGTGTGAAATTCAAAATTTCTTCGAGTCGTGAATTCTTACTAAATTTTTCTTTTAACAATTTTCCTTGCTTCTGATTATTTGAAGGGTGAAGATTTACTAAAGTGTTATTTTAATATTTTTCCATATTTCTAATTATTCTGTGCTTTTTGCTCTGCAATCTTAGCAGTTCTGTGCCAGCTAATGGACACTTCTAGGTGTCCCCTGCTCTTGTGCAGAGTGTTCAGTCCCATTCCAAGTGCTGGCCGCTTTGCCTGGACGTTGCACGTGCCACCACGTGCCATTATTTTTAAAGGTGGCAAGTTTCAATGCAGCAGCTTCCATTGCCAACCTCTGTTATGGTTTCTGTAGGTATGAATGCTGCTCTAATGTTTTTAAGCAGCCAGTTTATTGCCATCTCAGTGCTGCTAAAGCTAAGAGCGTAAGCCATTTGAAAACCACAACTTATAACCCTTTATTGCCATCATACTACTATAATATACAGGAGAGACCAAGGGAAAAAAATGTGGTTGTTATACGAGAAGACTGTGACAGCTTTGACAGCTTTGCTTTCTATAAATTAATTAGTAGAATTTCAAGTTGCCAGTTGTTTACAAGGATATATCTAGTGAGGCCAGAATTTCACTACTTCTTCAAGCTCTTTCCCTATTTTAAAAATAAATTATGCAAATATATTTTCTTACACTTTCATCTGTGACAAATCAAACCAGAAAAGAAAAACAAAATACATTTTACTGTTATCAAATGTCATCCCTACTGTAAAACTCTTGACATAATAGAGGTTTTTTTCATGATAATAACAATTGTTAAATTCGGATGCTCTACTGTTTAAAACATGATAAAATAGAAAGGAATAGAGTAGGAATTCAGTAGACTCTCCCCCTTGAAACCACTATTAATATTCTGCCTCACTTACTTTATAGAAAATTGTTCATGTCCTATGTTTCTGTTTTGTGATCTGAGAAGTTGAGGGCAAAACTTCCATTGTTGTCAGTAAAAGCAAAGATTTCAACCATTCTCTCCTCATTTGCATCAAATTACCATCAATTTACAGTAAGTTTTGGACTTTTATCAACACATTGTACTCACTTTGCTAAACAATGCATTATCCTTTTTTTTCTCTTGAGAGATGCTAACAAATTTACAATTATGAAATGGGCTGTAGAATGATGTGAGAAACTTAGGAATATTACATTTGTATTTTCAGAGTAAATCTGGCATGAAATACCTGGAAATGCACAAAGACAAATCTAGGAGTCTAAGAAAATTTACTTCCAGTTTGTTACTTAAGTGCTGATTTTTTTCTGCTTAATAGTAAAGCTTCAAATTAACTTCTTGGTAGTATTTTACAGGATAATTTTGAGAAAAATGTAAAGTTTCCAAACATTTAGGCCCTTACTACCCCATCATGATATTCTACATTGCTCTCGATCATTTACTCCTTTTGTATAGCTTCAGACAAAATTTTTAATAAGACTTCTTAAAAATACTGAATCAAAACAATCTGTCTAAGTGTGCCTGGTTCAATTATATAGTATAATTGTATAGTACACCTGAAAGATTGTTCAACATTTTTGTTTAAGAAAAATAACAGTCTGATGTTGATAGGAATAGTGTGTACATGTTCATGCAACTAAGACTTTCCTTTTGACAGGTATTTTTTCAGGTGCATGCATAATTATATGAGAGTAATTTAAAGGCTAACTGTAGACTAACTTTTTTATGGAAAGAATATTGAGAAGACCATGTTTTTGCTGAAATAAACTTCACTGACAGTATTAGAGCTGAAGTAGTATAGCATATGCATTAGTAACGACAAGTTTGTTAAGAAATAATAGGTAGCAGCTTACATGAAGAGAACTGAAGGTATGTGAATAAAAATATACGTGTATGGATCTTATGTTTTCATATCTTGAAAAGCTGATCACTGATCCCTTCTGTAATGCAGAAACATCTTTTTAAAGCAGAAGTCAGATTTGTAGTTTAAATAAACTGGGGTAAAGTTTATGTTTAAAGAAATTTTACTGTCAAGCACGATATTGATATGTTTGAAATGCATTTATATGCTATTTCTAGGAGGAAATGAATAGCCAAAAAAAACCACTAAAACTGATGAATAACAGAATATATTACCTAACTCCGTGTGACCACTGATAACCATTTTGTAAAGCTTATGTTCTCAAAAACAGTGTTAACTGAATCCATGAAGAAAGGTGATTAAATTTTTCGTCCTTTTCCTGTGATTTTCAAAACTTTAAATTGTGTATATCAGTGAAAGGAACATCGTATTTTTATTAAAACCTTGGTATCTGCATTTATTTTTATAATGATAAAAACATAAAATTGAAACCTGCGAGTTGTGAAGGATATAAAGCCATGTTTAAATAGAGAAGTTAAATTACTCCTTCTAAAAGCCAATAAAACTGGAAAGCATTCATTATAAAAGTAATAAAAACTTATGAGTCCCATTTTATTAAAACTACTATCCGGCTTCCTGATGGGGCTGGATTACGTAGGGAGTAACTAGTGACATTTCATGTCTTTCAGTGGGGTTTATGACTGAGGTGAGATAGATTGTTTTGATGTGCATCTTAATGGATGGGTTTTTATGCCGTAAGATCACAACTCCCAACATAACCACCTTGCTTCCATAACATCATACTGCCTTGCTTTGTATTGGCACTGTATTATTTTTTATAATTATTTATTAATAAGGGGAAAGCATTAGCTTTTGGATGTTAGTATATTAGTACTTTGTTTCATAATTCTCTGGGTAAATCTCTGTAGAGAAATTCATATACGGTTTCCATGTTGCTTGGTAATCTATTTTAGGTAATCCATTCTAGATACTCTCTTATTTATAATGCCTTTCAAAAATTACTACTGGTTCAAGTTTAAAATACATTTATGTCCCCATGTATTAAAATATGCCTTAATAGATTTAGATCTTAATAAACATTGTATGCTCCCATGATATTTCTGATTCCATTTTCATGTCTATGCAACACCTGTATGCAAAGCTAAATCAAAAAAAGTTGAAGCTAGTTGCTAATGTCAAAATATTTTATATATATAAACTCCACAGCAGTATTTTTGTCCATATTTAATGAAGAGTACGATACCATCCACATGTGGTAAGAGCTGCAGTAATGTCTTTAGTCAAGAATATGACTACTGGAACTAATTCACTGAATGGTTTTTACCCTTCAAGTACCCACATACCTTGACTGTGATGTGAAGAAGATACAGTGACAGAGAAGGAAGGAAAGGAAGAAGACAGAGTAGCATGATGGGAAGAAGAGTGATTTAGATGTAACATATAAAGGTAGGAAAGAGAAGAATTAGGACCAAAGGACAAACTTTTTTACTTTGTTGTAAAAGAGAGAAGAGGCCAGAAAATTCCAAATGAAATCCCAAACTGGGACAGATCTGAGTGTAATTGTGAGAAATAAGATAGATCTCTGACCAGAGGGAAAACTTTTTACTATGATGGTGTAACACATTTTTCCAATATACACATCGGCCTAAGCTAGGAAAAGTTATTTGCCAGGTCTGTGATGAGAAAGCCACTGCTTAAACAGAGATCTTTCCATTAAGGCATATTAAAAATGGTGTGTGTTAAAATATGCTGGTGTATACAAGAACACCAAAGAAAAAAGGTTCTTAAGAAAAACTCCAGAATTATTTTGGACCTGCTTGTTCATCCCACTAAGTTGAAAAGTAGAAGGGATCCATTTTAACGAAGAGTAGAAGTGCATTACAATTGTCAGTGCATCAGGACTGTCTTACTGTTTGCTTGTGTATTTATGACTGTAGTGCATTCAAAGAACGCATTCTTTTAAAGACTCATATTTGGAAATTGCCCTGGAAAATGGAAATTCAAACTATTAATTAGTCTAAATTGAATTGCTTTGATATTTATTATGAAATTTAATGAATAACTGGATATGGCCTGCATGCTAATTTTGAATAAATTTTATTTTCTTTCAATTCAACATTATATAAAAATTCAGGCAAACATAAAACACAGGCCTAGCAATTATAACCCTTTGAATACTGTATAGGTGTATTTTCATTTGACAGAAGGTGAGGAGATTTTGATCCAAAATCTATGACTATATATGACTATGACTATAACTTGTTTGCCATGTCTTTTAGCATTTAGGGAAACTTGACATTTGTAATATTAGTTTTATGAATCCATTACTTTTCTATCCGTCCAGTTTGTATCACATGAGCAGTAGCAGCTACCACAAGAAATACAAGGTAATGAGTATAAAGGGGAAAATTTTAAATTATTTGCCTAGATAAGTTTAAAACTATTCACACATATGAGTATTACATTCTGATTTTTTTTTAAAACAAGCCTCAAGTAGGAAAATAGACACATTCAGATAAAAGAAGATTTATGTTTAGATTACTTCAGTACAAAAATATTCATGCTTCATTAAAGAAAAAAGTGAGAGTCTAACATTTGTTTATTGGCCATATCTATTGATCTTCAAAAATTTTTTGACTAAAGTGTTCTCTTAGATTTCATTTCGTAATGTGGTTCATTAGCTGCTTCAACATGAAAGCAGTGATTATATTTAGCACTGTTATGTGAGATTCTCTACTACCCCAATTAGCTAGTATTTCAAAATATAGTCAGTTTTTATTGGAACATGCAGCTTTGTGATTGCAGCTATCTTGTCTTACTAAATCGAATATGATATAGAGGATTTGCTAATATAGAAATTATTTGGAATTATAAGGAAAACAAATTTCACTTTCAATTTTTCTGTTATTGATTTACATATTTTCACATGTATGTAGAACACACAAAATAGAATCTTTAAAAAAATGAGAAAGAACTTTATCATATTGTGTTAACATGCTTTTAAAATGTTTTTCATGTACAAAAAAATACTTGCAAATAATTTTAAGAGCATTTATGAGGTGAAAAGTTTGGGCACTGCTTTGAGGAGATGAATGATTATGGAGGCCCTTTGCTACAGAAGTTAGTTCTTTCTGCAAATGAAACACCTTTGAGATGTACTCTCATAATTCCCATCTTTTGGGCTTTTGGATATATACTGCTAAAGGAGGAGGAACAGCATAATTATGAGAGCGCCACACTATTGTGTGTTAAACACAATACAATAAAAAGGGTTGTGGCCTCTTACTTGGTTTGTCCTATAGAGAACCTAAAGGTTTAAAGACTGGCATGAAGTGAAATAAGATGTAGAAAATAATGGATAAAATGTAATAATCCTGCCAAGAGACATTTGAATTCAATTGGTGTCTAAGGAACTACACTGAAAATAGTGCCAGGTCTACGTGTACTATATATATAGCTGAGAAAAGTAATATAAGGCAGTCTAATTTAGATACAGGGGAGTATAAAAAAGCTAGTAGGTACTGCAAGATGGCAGGAATTCTGTCTGCATGAGGAGGTGACCTCCTAGGATAATGATGCTAAAAGATGATTCTCGATGTACTAAGGGACTGGGTCATATCTTTTTCTCCAAGCTACCTTTTCCACTAACAGATTGTCCATTTCCTACCTCACTTTTCTGAAATCTTTAGAAAATGAGGTATCCCATGGCAATGCCCAGCTTTTTGTGTGTCAAGGCAAAGGCGCTGTGCCCTGTCTTATTTCAGCTCCTAACCTTTCATGCCTCGACAGACACTGCCGATCAAGAAAGTTCTATTCAAATTCTGTCTATTTAGAGTGTACAGCGTATCTTGCCTCTGCTCTAATCTTGTGCTTTCCAGGCTCTCTGCGGGGCTGAAAACTCTTATTAAAAGGGTTCCAGCATGGTCTGGCAGTGCTCAGGATCTAAAGGGATTTTTTAGGAGCAGGCAGGGGAGTCAGATAGGCAAAAAGTTTGAGTTATCTTTTAGCTGTACAAGGCTCTTCCTCTCTAAGCACTTTGCTACTGATAGGAAGGGGTGGCTCGGGAGACTGAAATACAGAAGCTTGACAAGGGCAGCATATGTCTAAAAGAAAGCATTGTTTTTATATACATTTAAATGGAATTTTATAAAGCTGAAGGAAAAAGGCTCTATGCAGCTGTACTTGTTGATTTTGGGGAATTGTAACCTTCCTCCTCTTTGCTTCATTTGTGCCAGAATAAACAACGCCCTCATCAGTTTCGGGAAGATTTTTGTCATGTAACCTGGGAGGAGGGCATTTTTTCATCTTATCTATTTTTTCTCTACTCATCTTTCTCAACAGTCTGGCCTGCGGAGTTATTTGTCTATCAGACAACTTTGCCTGTGTGCAAAACAACTGCTCAAAAGTAGAGAACCATGTCACTTTATGTTAAATCCTTTCTCCCCTTCACAACATTTCATTTGAATTTCTTGCCACCAAAAATAAATTTTTTTGATGTTTTTGGCTGCTTTCCTCAGGAAGACATGACATGTACTTTTTCTTTATCCCCATTGGTTTGGGAGAAGCCCATCTCTCTCTCTCTACTTGTCATTGCAGTTGGAGGCAAGCAGGGGCTAGAGCCAGGAAAAGGTCTTCAGCTGAGTGTACTGGCAAGGAATAATCCAAAGAGAAGACAGCTTTAGCTGAAGGCCCAAAATGTCTTTAGTCCAGCTTTGGCTGCAGAAGCAGAAAGAAATGGATAGGGAGAAACAAACAAGGATTTGCTTATAGATTAGATATAAACATATTCTTTTACATAGGCATAGGAAGATTGGAAAAGCATTAATGTACATGAGAGACTCGCTCTAAGTACCATATGAAATATGAAAAGACGTACATATGAGCTGATTGTATTTAGCGGAAGTGCGATAGTTCCTTCAAAAATATATTTCCCTGAGAAATGCTCTGTGACTCTGCAAATTTAGTTTCAGTGTTTGTATTAATACTCATGGTTACTCTTGTCCCTGTAGCTAAATATTTAGGAAAGCCGATAGCAGTGGAGCAGCAAGGTTGTACCCTGAAAAATTCCTCTTTCATTTTTATCCATTTTCATTCTCTTAAGTGAGGAGTAAGAATTTGTCCAAGAGGCTGTAAACCTCATCTTGCAGTCCTTGACAAAAACCCTCGAGCTAGTTTTGAGATCAAGAGTGTGCTGTGGCTTTAGAGACCCTTGATTATTTTTCATACCATTGCTAATGCTTCAGATTTCCTGTTACCAACATTAACCTCCTCACAAGAAGTGCCAAGGTGCAAGTATTTTGTTGGCTTAGGCGGTTTGTAAATTCCTTTAAAAAGAGACTTTTCCTGTTGAACATGTGGCATATTTTCCCCCCACTGAATAACATTCCACAACAATTGTGAGTTAGGTAACACACAACATGACATTAGTTACAACATAATAATTGTGAAATAAGAATCGCAAAGATGCCAGTACCTACTTTGACGTGCTTCCAATTGCTTTCTTTATGCTGGATTATCTGATAACAAATACACACTTCCACTTGAAAAGCAACAACAGTGCCCTGCCTATTCTGCATAACTAGAAAAAAATATTGCTCCAAGATCTGCCTTTTTGGGTAGCTAAAAAGATGTGCTGTTCAATTGAATTCTATATGATGCTCCAGATGTGATTGGACCTGGTTTCCAAGCCATACTGTGCCTGTAAATGCAATCAGTTAGCACCTCTATGTGATAAAAGAACAATATATTTCTTAAAGCACTATTGGTTTAGGCTATGTGCAGGCTTTTGTTTCAGACACATGTAAAACCTACGTAAGAGAAAGTTTGAAAAAAAATCAAAAGATAGCAGATCTCAGATGAAAAACAATTGGATTACCTCATTCTGAGTTTTTTGTTTGTTTGTTTTTGTTATCTGAATGATTCAAAATGATGACGTTTACATAGTTCTAACTTAAATACTTTGGGAATTCATTTTCTGCGAGAATTTTTGTTTCACTAACATTTATTTTCATGTTTGAATGAAAACAAAATTTGAAATGTTAAAAATATATTTTCAATACTTTCTGATGAATTCTCTTAGCACAACAGATAGCAATTTGGAAGTTGATCCTGAGAGATATTTTAGCTTACACCATCATCTGTTCTATGGATATATATTTATGTTTCATACGCAAGAAAGCATTTGCTCAGGCAGTTATTGAGCAAGAAAATATGAGGAAGAATTGCTCTTTTAGATGGCATTTTAGGTTTGGTTGTTGTTATCTTAAAAATTGCCACAAAGTAGCAAAAACTTGGAACAGACAGAAAATCCTCACTTGTGCAATTTAGCTTTTATATACTTTTCTCTTTCATCCCCTTCCCTTAAATTTGCAAGTGCTTTGCAAATGTGCAGAAACATATCTCTGGAATTGTCTAAGTTACTGTACAGCCTCCTTACCTGATACCTGCTATGCCAACATCTACATTTTATTTGCTTTCTTCCCTGTCTTTTCAACACTGATTTTCTCTGTTTTTTTTTTTTTTTTTTCATCTGTAGATTGAGGTTCACCTTTGTTTTTGTTGCAGGTGTCACTTTTTATTTTGCTCTCTGATCAGTAATGCAAGGAAGGGAGGTTTTCTGCAAATCCCTACTAGACTTCTCAGTTTCCTAATTCCTGTTTTCCCACATTATCCTCACCACTGGAGTATAGTTGTGTCTCCAGTCTCCCACAGCAATAACTCCAACTCTTCCCCATGTTGCCGTTCTTTTGTCACCCCTAGTCCCTCCAGTTTTCATTTAAGACAATGTAACTGGATGGAGTATAGAGAAGAGGTACAAATACACAATGATGAGGGTGGCCATATATAGGCTATGTGGAGCAGAATTGTGAAGCTGTTTCTAGAGACTTTATACTATAAGTGTCATAAATTTGCATGTCTCATTTCCCTAGCTGCTGGTTTTTATTACGTTTCCAAAAACTCAACAATGTGAAACTTAATATTTTGATACTTTGTGCTTGTTAAATTTAGTGAAAATTATCCAACAGTTTCAAAGAATTTTCACAGGGGTGCATCTGCAAAGACAGACAGTGCAATTACATCAGAGTCAATTCCTTTTCTATTTCATGAAGAAAAATTCCAAATATGAAGTTACTGCTAAAGGCCCAAGATTCTATGAAACTGAAAGATGTGAAGGCTGCGTTGAATACACACTTGTCCTGTTCTTATGCTTTCTCTGGACATCTGTTTCTGGCCATTGTTAGGCATACTGTTTTGGTGCGCACAATCTTTATTTTGCTAAACTAAACAAAGTCTTTTACAAGGCAGAGTGTTCCCTTTGACATCTGCAACACGTTGGAGAGAAGGCTGGTGGGCAGATAGGCAAAATGATGCAATTGTGGGGTGATTTACTCTGTTAGCACTGGGCCCCAAATCAGCAGAATTGGAGAACAATTCAGGATATGCAAGGAGAAGGTGGATGGAAATAGAACAGGTTGAGTAGATTACACATAAACCATAAACTAAAGCCTACATGGTTTGACTCTTGAGACTGACCCCAAAACTGTAAGGTTTCATCATCTGATGACAGAGCATTTTCCTGTTTTGGTCTTTTAGAAGGATTTTAATAACATTAAGAGCAACTGTATGGCTGCTTCTGACTTTACAGCCCTTTGTGATCACTAAGCACTTTTCACAAAACTCAATGTTAAAGGTAACATTCTCATTTTAGCACTTTCTGTAATAGGTTGATGGAAACTTGGAAAAGAACTATTAGATTATTTTGTCCTTCTAACTGGCAGGACAGTTTTTTAATTTTAAAGGAGTATATTTTTTGAGATTTTTTTTCATTGTTGTAGTTGTCCAAGTCATTTCATATATTGGCTGATGCATTCTTTTTTCTATGCTTGTTCAAGACTATTTTTTCAGTCTCTTTATTTTTTGACATTGGTTTCTCTTTTGGGATTCATGTGTACCCATGTTCTTAGATATCGTTTGTGCCTAAAAATAGTAATACTGCCTGTTCTTAACCCATTTTCCTACGTTATGCCCTTGTAGATTCAAATTCACTTTGAAGATCCTTGAATATCTAAACTCTTCCTATAGAACTTTGTTTTTTTTTTTCCAAAGCGTTTTCAGGATGTTTTACCTGGTTCACTCTACTGTCTAGATGTTGTTAAAACAGTCAGAAAGCACCAGCATTTGGGGTGCCACAGTACCTGGAATACTTACTGAACTGAATACTTAATACCGAATACCGAATACTGAATACTTACAGGGCAGGAAGGAAACTGCTGGCACGAGGCCCTGTTTGTGCCATTTCACTAAGAATCAACAGCAACAACAACAAAAAACACATCTGATATGTGGCATTTTATAGAGTTCACATGTTTCTTTCTGACAGTCTTTCTTAATTTTGTTTTTCCCTGGGGTAAGTTTTAAGAAATAAGGAATTTTCTTGACAGATTGAAGAACTAAATGGTATTTAAAAACAAGATACGTGCCAATAAATTCCCCGGAATGATAATATGCGGAGGAAAATTCTGTGTGTCTCTTGGTGAATCTGGCTTCCAACAGGTAGGATTTCAGGGATTGACTGAGCCACAGGTTGCATTTGTGATATTTTGTTTAATACCCATTGATCTAATTTCATGCCTAACCTCCATTAATTCTGGTGACCCTTTCTGTTCCTCTATAGACTTTTGGCCTTTAAGGCAACCTGCGGCAATAAGTTTCTTATTGTAAAAACAATTGCACGACCAGTGCTGACAGTATTTCAAAATTGCTTTGAACTGGGAATATGTGGTAGATATATCTGTAATTTTAAATATGTTGAGGCATTTTCCATTGACTTTGCTGCCCTTTGAATCAGGCCATTTTGAACTTTTCTTATTGATTTAGTCGAATAGCTATGCAACAGGGTAGAAAAGCAATAAGAAAACCAAAGAAAATGACTCTGCGCTTTTTAGTGTTAGTGCAGTTCTGCTTGTCATTAATGTGGAGCTAATTTCCTGTCTGGCAGGAGGCACTGACAGTATTTCACTTTTTCATTAAAAATAGAGGGAGGAAAAAGGGAGCGTGAGAGAGATGGTAGCAGATGATGTAGATTGCACCAGTAATTGACACAGGGCTGTAACGTGCCACTGGGATACTGCACAGAGCTGTTTGCCTCGGAAAACTGCAGTTCAGCTGCTGCACCGTGATGGAATTTACTTACTTGTAAGAGCTTTTTTCATTGAATCCTGATGAAAGGGAGAGATATTTGAGTTATGTGAGCCTCTAACTGAAAGTACTTGATATCGGCGTGTGACTCCTTACAGGTGATATTCCAGCCTAAAATGAATAGCAATGGAAATTTCTAGTTTTAGATGAAAATGATGCCTGTCATGGCACCCTGTGTACTAATAAATCACATCCATAGATCACTTGTCATCAGAGACATTCTCATTCCCACATTTGTCCGCCATCGTATTTTGTTCCTATGAAGAGCTATTAAGGAGATGCATTTTTATTTTCAGTTACTCATTCGTATAATTAGTACGTCTGAAGTCATATTTAATTTCAAAAAAATCAAGGATGAAAAGCTTATGTACCGGCACAGTGACATAACAATTTTCACCTGTCTGCAAGTGTGAGACTTTACGTTGGGTAAATAAGTCTGTCAGCAACCAAGCCTGCTTTTACCTGTGGGCCTCTGTCTTCCCTTGCTCTCTCTGTTTCTTCTTGCCCTCTTTCCTTGCTGTGCTCCAGTTCTCAGCTTTGCCTGCTGAAACCACTCAGTGAAGGGCTGGATGAGCGTCAGAGCCAGCAAAAGGATGGGAAAGGCTGGCACTTCCAGTGGAGCAAAGCCGACGCGGGAGGTATTTTGGTATCCCAGTTTAGAGATTAGGCTGAAATGTCCTGCTTGGGCTCACCAAACAGAAAGCAATATTCTTCCATGGCAGTGGCCAGTACCAAAAGAGACTGCTTTCATGTCAGTTATTGGTAATAAGAATAAAATACACCTATATACGCTTAAACCTCATGTGTTAATTTAGATTAGAAGAAACAGAAACCTAAAAGAGAGAGGACAATGTAAAAAAGCTTTTATAACAAGGTGGTGATGGTTTGTGGAATGGGTCTTGTATAGAGAAATGCATCCCAGTTCCAAGTATCTGTTCAAATTATTTCAAAATTTCCTAGTAATGGAAATTTGTTTTTAACGCAAACCAGAATGAAAGGTAACTATCAATCAGGCATGGCTTTTTTCATCCTTCTATCTTTAAATATAGAAAGTAATATCCCAAGTTGTGCATTTGTGGTTGAATAGACTGTTCCTGCTCCCACTTGAAAAATTTGTCAATTATTAGAGCCCGACAGACCTCACACATTCCTCTGTCCAGGGGTTCGCTGTTCAAAACTGCAATGTAGATGATGAAACACCCTATCAAAAAGCCCAAGGTCCTTTACAAGTTGCTGGACTTATCTTTGACTTTGTCCAATGCCTATCTAGGAATATGCTTAAAGTAAGGTGAGAATTGCCTCCTCCTAGCAAGTGGTAGCCAGAAGCTTTTTGGTATCAATGTAGATAATAAAGAGAAAGTCTGTTTTTTTTTTTTTAAAAAAAAATTTAAACAAATATCATAAAAGATAAGCCACAACTTGGAGACAAATACTGGATATCTCTGTGAGTTTTCCTTATGTCAGATTAGTGTCATATAGTTTTGTCACATACCTCTTCTGTTCAAGGTGCCTTACTTCCTTCATATTAATTAATTCATATTTTATAAGTATGTTTTTTTCCATCAGGAAAACAAGTTGTTTAGGAACAGGATTATACAGCCTCAATATTCTACATATTTTCCAGGTACCTTGGACTCTTTTATCTGTTGTCACCCCTTTTGCCTAATGGTTGCATAGCAGTAAATGAGGATGGTGTTAGTATGATGCTTACTATTTTGCTTTCAGTTGCTAAGTTCAAGAAGTACAGATTTGAAAAGGTGAGTTATAGGTGATTGCTTTTATGTATTAATGGTGCCTATGGTGGGTCTCATTAACTCTCGCAGCATGGAAAATTTCTGCAGCAACCCTACAGAGCTCTGCAAAACATGACTGCTGAGCAGGCTTTATTGTTTATACTCATTTTTCTAATTTATTTTCTTAAAGGATATTTTTGCAGCCTTTAAATGACAAGTAAGATGCCATATGGAAAAAAAAAAAAAAAAGACTGGACCAAAGCTGCAAGAATACTTACTTGATTATTTATTTATTGCACATTTTTCATTTTGTGACTGGAGATTTGTTTTCTTCCAAATGTTCAATTTCCAAGATTGTATTTGGTACGTTATTAGAGCAGACAAAATTATTATAGTATTTATGCTTTTAAAACTATATAGGTATATATATATTTGTATGAATACATACATATTTTATAGCGCAGTTATTTTTCAGTGAGATATTCATACAAATCAAATGCTACTATTCCTTGATGATATCTGAGGGTAATATTGTAAATCTAAAGTATTTTAAATTACTTAAAGATAATACTTTTTCAGAACAACAAATAAAATATTTTTAAACCTGATAAATAGACATTTGTTCCTTCTCCTACCTGTAAGAAGCAAAAGATACCTTGTGACTTGGAGGTTCAATATGTGTCCAAAGGCAGGGAGACCATATTCTTCATTATGTGCCATAATGGTGTGGTTTGCTACCTGCAGCCTAGTGTCTGTCCCCTTCCATCTTGCAAGTGCACGACTGATGTTGAGCTGGAAGAACAGAATGAGCTGTTTCTGCCAGAGCTGGTGCTGTTGTTGCTCCCCAAGTAAGTATTTTGATGCACGTATTTCCACAAAGGCCTCCATCCCCTATGAGCTTTGCTGATGGTTTCTGAGTCTCTTCATGACCTAAGAAGCCCTGGTTGGCAGCTAAGCAAGTAGTTGTTGTCCCACTTTGCTAGCTGCAACTTTTTACATAGGCTGCTTAAAACCTTGTGCAGCACACTGATTTCAGAGATAATCTGATTTTCGTAAAGGTTTACTAAGCATGCATTTTTGTATCTTAAAAAAAAAAAAGGGAAATAATTCCTCAATTTTATTTAAGTGATAGTTTGGAAAGCAGCAGTTGTCACCTGGTCTAAATAGCATTAAGATATGCATGAGGAGCATTTGGAGTCCAGGTGTACCCTTTGCTCTTGATGTTGCATCTTGTATGTTTTGAATATTTTAATGGAGAGAGCATATCAGATGAAAATCTGCCAAAACTTTTTGTAGCTTGCAATTGTGAGTCCATGGTCTTGCCATCCTCTGGGAAACCAGAACATCTGTCCACATTCTTGTTCAAGAAAAGTACAAAAACAAAGCTTCTCTTAGCCTCCAGACACAGAAAGGTTCAGACAGGTTTCCTATGTCCTCTGTTGGTCTCTGTTCTTACTAATTTACAGCTAGCTGCAATGTGGTAGATTGTAAAGGCTGGCACACAACTTTTTTTTTTTTTTTTTTTACATATAGAGATTAAAAGTTTAGGTTCCAAGGGCTCTGAAGAAGAAAAGAATGAGAAAGATGTGATAATCACAAACAATCTCTCTCATTTATGAGTTTATTCCAGTAATGTTTCAAATATTCAGTGCTTTAGGACACAGCCATTTCTGTACTGCTCATCAAGAGGAGACTTTAAAAATCAAGATTTTTTGTGGTTAGAGAAAAAATGGAAAATAATTCTCAAGAAAATTTCTATCCCTTCAAAAATAAATATATTTCATGATTTTTATTTGTGAAACTTCTTCCTTTCTTGCCTGTACAGGAATTCATAAGGCAAAGACTGTAGTTTATCCTTTTATATCCCACAGTTTTTGATATTAGACTATTAGGTATTAATTAGGAAGTTCATAAACACTAAGGAAATTTGCACTGAAATGAAGGATGGCATGCTGCTACCAACAATACATTTGTTTAATATATTCTTAATTGATTGTCATCAATTTTCCTATTTTAATGTGAGGTAGTTTAAGGTCCCTATTGCTTTGATACTTGTCAAATTGGCCCCTTTTTTTTTTTTTTAATCTGGTCTACTGAATATATGTCCAATATCTATTTTAAATGCAGAGAACAGAACACATCAAAATGCTTTATTTTCTGAGTTCAAAGAAATGTTTACTGGTGTGAATTTAATAGAGATTTTATAGGTTCATAATTATATACCCACAGTATTGCTGAATAAGATATTATCCAAGTGTAGATAACGCGTGTTTTGAAAATGCAACAGTTTTCCTGGCTTCATTAGTTAGCTGTGTTACATCTGAGCACTACAGAGCAGCGCTGAAAAAATCAAATGCTGCTCCCTTCAGAGCAAGGATAAAATGCTTTATTTTGCCTTCCCGTTGGGAAGGGTAGAGTTTGGCTGGAGCAGAACAGCTGCTGTTTCTGTCCTGCCTGCTCTGCCCCTGGGCAGGAGGGCCAGCTCTGCCCCGGCCCCAACGGGCCCCAATGGAGGGACACCACTGGGACACGTCAAGGGGGAGCCAGGAGGGCTTCCTTTGATGGCAGCTGATGCTATAGCTACTCAGACATATGTGAAAATGCAGCATTTAAGCATCCAAAGCCTCTAATTCAAGTATCGAACGGGTGCTTTAGAAATAGATTTCATGGAATATATAGTTAGACAGATAGCAAGGAGATACATGTTATAAAGGGGTATGTGTCTTAGAGAGTAATTGTCTATCATTTTGTACTGCTAAAATAGGGAATCAAAGCTGTAAGTGATGAACAATTTGCAGTTTGGTGTTCCCGAACTTGTCAAGGTGGTGTGTTTTTGTTTTGGTTTGGTTTGGTTTGCTTTTATCTCCCTTCGCAATTATATTCCTTTTTTTTTCTTGGATTTCCCTAGTGTGAGGTGGAAAGTGTATTTAAAGCCTCACAGAAAGGACATTGCTTCAGAGGTTGAGAGAGAGGAGAATGATAACTGTTTTTCAGCTCTGCTCTTCAAAAGACTGTTCATGCTTGTTGGCATGATTTTTGTTTGTCTTGTTTTATTTAAAAAATATATAAAAAAATAAAAATTCTGAAATAATTTGCCGAGTTCTTTATAAATAAAAATGAAAAGCATATCATGACATCATTCAAATAACTGTTTTCAAACAGCTATTGTATTTCTTGAAACCCTTTACAAGAGCAGACTTGCACGGCTGTAGGAGGAAGAGCTTGTCCCATGTTGTTTCCTCTCTAGCTCACATCTGTTTCATGGCACAAGGTGATAAGAAACTCCATTGCCTTCTCCTGTCACTTCCCATGGCACTACAGACACATACCTAGACCTTCAATTGTTGTGCTTTCTTCAGCAGTCTTTAGGTAGTAAGTCTGGGTCATAATTCAAATGGCAGATAAAGCAGCTGGATATTCTGCAGATGCTGATTTTCCTTCAGAGAAAATCAATAATGTGAGGTGATGGTAAAATATCATCAGTTGTTCTTTAAAACATTATTTTCTCTTTTCTTTTTTTTTCTTTTTCTTTTTTTCCCCTTTGGATTATTGAACTGCATTTTGTGTTTAGCAGCACTCCAACATATAGTGATTAAATATCTCTGCAACATAAATGTTTATGCACATGATTGTGTGGTCTCGTATTTGTCATAGTCCATGTAGGCAATAATAACTAGCCATAAATCCTCTTCTTATTTCAAAATGAGTTCATACCTGTCTGTAGACTACGAGAAGAAAGAATATTCCAACCAGATGAAATCTCAAGAATGCTGCTAGAAAACCATGAAATTTGCTTGAAAACCTTGTGATAAAATCCCCCCAAACTTGGTCCTTTTTTTTTTTTGTAATGAGAATAAATTTACTTTTGTAATTAAAGCTGAGATTCTTTTAGAAATAATTTGTTTTCTCAAGTTCAGGTTAATGAATGCATTGTCTTTTCTGATGAAATCGTTTAAAATATCAATGTTGTAAATGGAAAGGGATATTAGTTCTGTATGAGCAATTGCCTGAGTGCTTTATTAAATAATCTTCAAAGCATCTGTATATTCTGTATTTTCTTTATTCAACCAACCAAACATCAGGAAATACCAGAAAGCTGATACAATTGGCTGCCTGAATTTGTATTAGCTGTGTGCATATTTTCCTATGAGTTTTTTTTCTGGGATGGTCCTAGAAAGCCAAAGTTCCTCATGAGGATGATGCCAATGAACTTTTATGAACAAATGATCTTTTCAGTTATAAAAAGCCTTTGTCTTTAGTCAGATCGAGGGCTGAGTATTCTAGTGAAGCACAGTATAGAAAATGTGAAAATAGTTTGTATCATTTATGTTTATATCATGTATATAATCATTCACATGAGTTAGTATAAAATCTCCAAATCTGATCATTCTCCCAATCAAAGGAAGGTAATATTGAATGACAATAGGAAAGAGATACTATGAGAAAATTTATTCAGGCTGTCTCCCATTCCCTTTTGTATTTTTTTTTCCTAATATCCCATGGAAGACATAAAGCAAAGGTAAGGTAGTGTAAAGATATGCTTAATATACTACCCCTGACGATTACTCTGATTGTACTTTTCTTCTATTGATTGTACTTTTTTTCTCTCTATTAAAGTATTGTAGTAAAGGCTTGATATTGCAGTTTTAACATGTTTTTATAATACTACCTGCACCGTGTAAGAATTATTACAAGGTTAGAAAAAAATCTTTTAGACTGCTTGCTTAAGAGATGAATGTTAAGAAGCTCTTTCAGATTTTATAATACATTCTTGTTGTTCACATTTTTCTAGGTAGCACAGGCTGCAAATTCTGTCTTTAGTGGTGACCCTGGGGTCTCATTTCTGTCAACGGGTGTATTGCAATATCTAATACAGTGCAATTAAAATATTTTTGTTGTTCTTCACTTTTAAACATTACATTTAAACATAAAATCAGAGAGAAGAAAATTTTAAAGACCATAAATGCATTTCATTATGCTGTTAATTTTATTTGTTTTCCTTTTTATTTCCTGTGAAAATAGGATCCTGGGTTTTTTGTTTACTTGTTTGTTTTCCTTGCTAGGAAGCTTTACTTTCACAGTATTTTTTTTTCTGTGTCATGTATTAGTTGAACACTCCAGTAATTTGGTGGCAAACACCATGAGAAAAAAAAAAAAAAGTTTTATCAAAACGAGTTTTATTATCAAAACCAATTTTAAATTTGATGGATGTTTGTAACTATGTGGGGTTAATTTTCCGATTCCTTAAGAAAAATTTTGCCCTAATTAGACAGTATTCTATTTTTGTTTTCCTATAGCTAGATTTAGGTCAGAATCAGCCGTAGTCTCTGATGCAGATTTTTTCAGTATGTTTAATAGTATTTTTTTAAAAAACTTGAACTTTATAATCTGAACTCATATCTGTCTTCCTATGAAGTTTCTGATCCCAAATTAGAAAATCAGTTTAGCTTCCATTCAGTTTTACCACAAAAATATCTGAGTGAACAGAGTAAGACTATGCCCTTTGATTGAAAGCATTTTTCCCTTGTACAGGGGTGTGTAGAAGTAATTTTTTGAAGAGCTTGCTTAGAAATTAATTTCTGATAATGTCATCATATTCATTTTATATTTCAGGCCAAATAAACTTTCTTACTTTGCTGTCAATACCTACTGCCAAAAGGTTAGGCAGTTGTTTTTGTATAATATAAGCTTTAGGTATTACCACCTTTTTAAGTACAAATGTAAACTTGTGTGATGTGGATTGGTTGGATGTGGGGGCTAAAAGGCCTGTTTGGGCTGGAGAGAGTGAAGCTGGAGAGCATGAGAAGTTGGACAGGCTGGAGAAGAACGACCAATTGTGAGTTATTTTGGCAGAGTAAATGAAGTGCCTTGGATCCTTTTCCTGATGGCTGGGAAGGGCAGCATGACTAACAGGAATTGCTAGCCAAGGGGAAATTGATGTGGGCATGGGAGGTGGGCCACCTGAACAGGGAATTCAACATGCTTCTCATATTAATATTTCAGTGAGGGATACAGCGCACTGAAATCTATCGAAATCTTCACCTACTAGAGAATTTTTTTTGGTTTTGTCTTTTTTTTTATTTTTTTCATATATACTGTATAGAACATAAGGATCTGCTGTAGAAGATTATGATTTAACCTGAGTGTATCTTTGACATTTTGCTGTTTCTTTCCGGTTCCTTAGTTTCCATCTCTGTGTCTCTGGCTTTCTCAAGCATAGAAGAATTAAACACACTGCTTGAGTAATGTAAGTTCAGAGAGGATCCTGAATAAAATTACATGCCTGTTATCCTTGTTCTCATCAATGGTGAGAAAATTCTCAGCCTCTCTAAAATTCATGCCTCATACGTAGCCAACCCCGAATTTAGCATTATCCATGTAGAGTGTTTCTGCTTGGGTGAATTATTACTTAGTGAACTGTTTCCCAGGATTAGGTTTGACTAGGTAGAACAACCAAATAGAAGAAAAGTGTTTGGTATGAATCCAGAAGTGAAGGCATGTAATTTAAACTCTCCATTCATTTAAAAACATTCTTAAATATTTTTCTGCAGTTACACATTACTTTTTTGAATACAGGTTGTCTTTCTTTATCCAGATAGTTTTAAAGGAACTGTACAAAATCTTGGTGTTATTAATAACCAGTTATTACTTACCTGTTAAACTTTCAGCCCATGATTAGTGTTTTATGACATTTTTTAACTCCTGGTAAATAATGGAAGGCAAGAACTATGACTGAAATAATTCTGGCAAATTGCACTTAGTAGAGCTTGTCAAATAAATTAATTCCTGGAACATTTCTGATTTGCAGCCATCCACTAATGCCTGGCAGCTGTTCCAGGAACTATAAACAAAAATAATATGGCATCATAAATATCAAAGACTTCTGTTTTATTCAGCCAACTATATACATGCTAAAATATGAATTAACAAATGAAGACTCAAAAGTTTAGATAAGAGTAGCAAATTCTTAAGATGTCTTTAGATTATCTTTCTGCTGGAAATCAAAAGGGTGTCCAAGTCTGTGAAGCCAAGTGTGCATCCAATGTACACCAATAATGTACACCAAACACGTCTGGGTTACTGTAACAAGAAAAAGGGGGTTTAATGGGATCTAAATTACACTTACAAGATTGCAGACTGAAGTCTTTCAGTAATGCAGGAATGGAAAAGAGGCAATATCTTAGGATGCTCAGATCTTGAACATAAAAACCAAGGAAAGGCTGCTAGAATATGACGACTGTATGTTTTCCCTGCAACAGCTCCACTCCTTTCTGCTTTTCTTTGCTCTTAGGAGTGGGTGCTTTTGGATATTGTAGGCTTTTATCTACACTGCCTCTTCTGCTCTCCTACAGTCTACATGGTTTTTGGTTTTAGAAATACAAATCCAGCAAAGCTCACAGTGATAGTGGCAGCTCTTACAAAATATCTTAGTGTTTTCAGGCCAAGAAATACTTTAGGCAATATAATGCTACTCTTTATGCCCTCCTTCCTTATTTTTTTTTGCACTTACAGGAAATATAAATTATACATCAAAATGCCAGCTGTGGGAGGAAATTATTACCTTTTAATATAAAAAAGCAAGAGAAAAAAAGGTATTTTATTGACATATAATACATCTGTGCCCATAATATTTTATAAATATATTGTAAGTATATATATGTGAGTATATATGAACTATGAACATGACTATCATGTTCATCATGATATTCAGTGGACTTGTGATCAGGAAATGTGAATTCTGTAAAGAGAACTCGAAACTACCATTATCTTTCCAGTCTGTGGCAGGCAGTTTTTTTTCACCTGCGGGCTGCTTGTTCATGTGAAAGCAAACACATTTTACATTTAAAAGCACTTCAGTTTTTGCTTGGATAAAGTTTCCCTTGCAGCTGGCAAAGTCAGAATGACCTTAAGGCTTTACAAATGAATATGTTTGCTATGTTTTCATTATACTAAATATGTAAATTCATAAGCCTGGGTATTGTCTCTTAAAAAATAAAAAACAATGCCAAATATCACAATCAAACAACCAAACAAAGACACAGATTAAAAATAACCTCTGTCTGGTTTGCCAGCTTTATCATTTGAACAGTCAAAATATTCTTTTTTTCTTATTTATTAGGAGATTTGCAACTTATAAAACATAATTGCAAGTCTTCAATTATTACTTGAGCTTAATTTCTGTTGTTTTCAGAGTTGTATCTATAAATGAATGTACTGAGAGAAATCCTTATCTATTCATATTCCTTAAAATAAAACATTTCCCCCAGATTTCTGAGGTGTAGGTTTTAATTCGTCTCTTTTGAAGGGAAACAGGATAGAGTTTTGCTTCCAAATTATCAGTGAATTGTGTGGACTTTAAAGAATGATAATTGTTTAATTTGCACATTTTTCCCCTCAGTCAGAGCCCTTTTTACAAAAGAAAAGAAGGGTATTGGATTGCTCCCTTCTTCCAACCAAATTTTCATGCTAGTGTGAGATGTTTCTTAAAGAGCTGCTAGATTCACCTGCAGCTTAGACTTGCCCTTTAATACTTGCCCTGTGCCAACCTTGTATCTTTTCTCAAATTAGATACTGTGCACTTGTACTGGTATGTTTAAATGCATGTCTAATAGTTTTCCTCAACCTGTAAAGTGATGTTCCCTATTTTTTTGGTGAGCAGGCACAGTAAGTAAATTTCTGCTATTCTTCATTTGGCTGTGAATGAGGGAGGAGGTATTTAGATATTTGCTCCTCCAAAAAGCAATTAAGAAAGACAGTATTATATTTTTTTAGAACATGAAGCAAAATACTAATGTAGTTATTAGTTTTTGAGAAAAGTGTGTGTAGTGTAGGCTGCTTTCTTTGACTTTCATTAATATTGCTTGGTAGCATCTTTATGTGATTTTTTTAAAGAATGGTGCTATTGATTTTATGCTATGTTCAAACACTCTTGAGTGAATTATTGTTTTTGTCTTAATGCATCTTAAGATTTTTCATTTATTAACTAAAATTAGTTTGAAAATACTTGGTTGTGGCTTGATTTAAAGTCTATAATCATTCTGAACCTTCAGAAAGGCCACTTTCTTTAGAAATATGAGGTGCATTGTAAAGTTATTACTCAGGTTATTGATTAGGTGAGTGTGTTTAACCATTTGCTGTTAGACAGCGCTTTTTTCCTCTAAAAACTATTGATCTAGGCAGTGCAAACTAGACAGTAGCCATGTACTCCACTGATGATCGTAGCATTCAAAGGTCCTCCTCTATTATGCTTCATTAATGTGTGTTTTGCTTCTTACTTATCCCCTCTGGTTATTTCTTTCTGCAAGTCCAAATTGTGTTCCTTCCTTTCCTTTAAAAATTGTGTTCTAAAATGATATTGTGTTTGTGAGACAACTCAAATGCTTGAGCTTCATATGGCTTATCAAAAATAATTTGGAGATATACCAATATCTTCCAAAACATATTACAAGTAATGGCCTGAGTACATTATAAGGTGTCTGTGCTAACACAGACTATCTCCGGAGTGAGCTCGCCCATTTGGAACTAGTTTCAGCATCTCTGTGGTGCACTGACTGCAGAAAATAGCTTGCAAAATATTCATGATATGGGTTTTGTCTCTGCATATTAAGTGTGCACTGAAAAATGCAGACTGTACCTAGGCAACAAGGGTTATTTAATTCCGTAGTTATTAGTATGGTTTTCAATGGAGACATACTTCACAGGATTCTTAGGCTCTTCATTTTCTGACAAAAAGGAATGCCTTATTACAACTATTACTTAGCTACAACTAGAATTCAGCTCTGTTCATGAAGTTTAGGACATTCTGCTTTTCTCTAATGGCACAACAGTGGAGACAGCATCAACGAAACAGGAAGGTATCATCTCCTTGAATTCCTCCAAGCTGACAGGAGAACTCAACCAGTGTATTTAATACTAATTTAGTTGGTTTAGTCAGATTCAGCAAATAATTGTTGACTATGCTTACATGGCCTGCATATATGAATTAAGAAAATGAAGACTGATTCATTCAAGATAGTCACCTGAATTTAGCTCTCTAAAAGTGAACTTCCTCACCTTCCATTTAAGTGCAAAATAGGAGACCACTTCACAATGTGTAAATCAAGTTTTTTTAACAGAAATGCTATTACATTGGCAAATGTCTGGCACCAAGCTTTGTTATGGAATTTAAAATTTGCTAATAATTCTAGGGTTTACATTGACATTTGATTCACTAGTGTCCGATACCTAGTCTTTGTCTTTTTGAATGCTTTTATAAGCCTGACATTGAAATTGAATTGAAAAACAAGATGCTAATATAAGCAGGCTTTTATTAAGCTTGCAAGCTTTCAGAAAAGGAGATTCTCCAATGAGCCCTTCTGACTTCTTTGTTTATACACATAGATTAGAAGGATTTAAGCACTTACTTGAATAGAATCTAATCTTTCAACTCTAATATATGACTTGCTTCATCTAATCTTGCTTAAAAAAAGAAAGAAAAACCTGATTGTTGCTGGTAGAAGTAGAAAAAGAAGTTACCATTTTGCCTCTTCTATCCCA
This sequence comes from Nothoprocta perdicaria, assembly GCF_003342845.1. NCBI lineage: Eukaryota > Metazoa > Chordata > Aves > Tinamiformes > Tinamidae > Nothoprocta > Nothoprocta perdicaria. Next base: position 759,046 of record NW_020455449.1, read on the forward strand.
AACATACAATATATCAGAGTTTTAGTAACGCTGATCACTTTGTCCAAGGATATTTTTCCTTGGGCATGGACTGGACAAATTCAAGACTTTTTATCAAGGTGATAAGCTTGTTACAAAAGTCCATTTCCCTGGTTAAAATTTTCTTGCACTTCGGAAGATGTAAATATGTAAAATATTATGCTAAGATATGAAATCACACAAGATCCAGGGAATTAGGAGGTGCAGGAGATTATCTAGGACCTAAATGTTGAAAAAAAAAAGAAAAAAAAAGAAAGCATTTTTCCTACACTTGGTAGTGATGAGAAATACCTGATATTACTGTCATTGCTGAAATATCTCTTTGACAATGGTGATCTTCTAGTTTTCTCATTTACCTTACACAAATCATTTTTCTTTCTCTCATATCTGAAAATATAGAGGTTGGAGACTACTGATGCTGGTAAAAAGTTGAAATCTTACTGAAAATGAATAACCTGAAGATTTAGCCTGTTGATATCATGAGTGTTTTGCTTTCTGAATGACTTTTGTGATGATACAGTTCCAATCACAAATAAATATTTTAATGCAGATTTGCTCCAATAAATGTATAAACTTCACAAAAGAAAAAGGAGAGAAACTTAGCCCACACATGTTCAAAAAACACGTTATTCTCTTGGATTTACCTTTTTTTTTTCCTATTTCATAAGCTGTTTTCTTTCACTGTCTCTTTTCTGTTCCGTAAGAAAACATGGATTCTGAAGTTGTTTTCTTTTTTGCAGCTGTATTTTATTTATTCTTGAACTTATTAAGTGGAGTATTGATTCTCCCACATGGTAAGATCAGCAGGATTCAGTAGTTCGCTATTGTCAGCCAGCATTCTGGTTTGAATTAATACAAAGATCATCCTCAAGCATTTGCAAGCTCAATTTTAAGGTAATGATAGATTACAACAAAGAAACACTACTTCAGTCTAAGCAATGGCACATTCCTGGATCAGGCAGATAATATGATAGCTGGTTGTTTTTGAATGAATAAATTTGCTTTGATTTATTGTCACTAAAAAGGAGAAAAGAAACAAGACAGAATATGTACTGCTTATACAGGGTTAAATCCTTTCTTATGCAGTATGTGCTTTTCAAGATAGTAAGTTAAAAGTCCACTGTAGGGTAAATGTATGTTTTTAACCCTTTAATGACTTGATTATTTTTTAAAATTTGCTAACTAATATCATTTTTTTTTTTGTGGTAGCTAAAGAATTATCTATAGTATATGAAACAATAATCCTAGTGATTGCAGTTGGCAACACTAGTGTCTCTAATGATGTGAAGGTTTAAAATACAGTGACCTACAACACTGGCTCCCAGCCAAACCTCCTGTTTTATGGTTGCTGGTGGACTGTTTGCCTGGCAACATGCTTAATAGACCCTTGGGGAATTCGGCCTTACAGCTAAATGAGTGAAGAACACTGGAGAGGAAGACCAGCGACTCGGGTTCAGGAAAAACGAAGAGAAGAAAGCCCAGGACTTTTTTTTTTTTTTTTTTTTTTTTTTCTTGCACAGAACTGTCTTCTTCCTGGTTTTCTTTTTGTTTGCTTTCCAGATATCAAAAAAAATCTTAAAAGCTCACATAGAAAGGAGGTAAATTTCTGTTGATTTTATTATCTAGAAGTGTAAATGTTTTCTGTCTTCCTTCTTCCCAAGTTTTTGTTTAATTAAGTTTTCCTGGATGAAAATATTGTTTGAAAGTAAAAAAGTGAGTTCTTCCAAATTATCTTGAAGAAGTAAACAGGAATTTTTGCTCATAGTGGATGTCCTTAATTCTGTTTTTCAGTTGCACAAACAAACAAACCAACTGCAATTTAATAAATATTTTCTGTGGGTTTATTCGCTAAATTCAATAGTACCTGCAGAAGAAAAATTTCTTTCAATATTTTATGTGATGTCTTAGGTAGTGGCTTATATTTATATATAAATCAAAACACAGATCAATTCTTTATATATTAGGAGGTAATACTTTAAAATTGAAATCCAAATTAAGTTCTAGTCATTTTTTTTCTTCTAAATCTCCCTTCTAGATACAAATATCAGTTTGTTTTCTTTAGAAGATATGATTTTTTTTTTTAATTGTGTTCAATGACATAGGTTTTGCTCAGTTTCAAGTCACAGATAATGCCAGAGACATTGTTTGAAGATTCTTTACTTTAGTTCTTTCTTCATAATATGTGATTCAATCAAATTAGGACTGCAGTTTCTTTTTGGTGGCATTTGACTCTCCATTATTGCAACAGCAGGTTTTCCATATTGTAAATTTTTAAAATAGATTCGTATGCGCTACTTCAACAGCAAGCTGAGCTCAGGGACTGAACTTGTTTTTGCAGGAGCTCCTTGATTTGCAGGAGCTTAGACTAGATTGTCTCAGGAATTTAATGTCACTTTGCAAAGCTCTTATTATTGCTGCAAGACACTCATCAAGCTGATTCCACATTGAAATGGCTTGGGGTTATAGGGCAATAGGATCTTGTAACATAGCGCTGCAAAAATATTTCTCTGCTACTTCAAAGACCTGCTAGAATCTGAAAAGGGTCCCCTTTCACTTGGCATGGATCAAAAGGCAAATCGGCTGCCCACCATGGAGAGTTATGCTGCACTGGCAGCCACCTTGCTCAGGTCCTCGCTGCACGTAGTGTTTACCGCCTCCCTCGTGCCGGGATTTTCTCGTCAGGAGCCCGGACAAGCAATGCAGGACCTTCAGATTTGGGTCTGTGTGTGGGGAGCACAGACTGGGCCTGGGGACACGTTGTGGGTTCATCTGCCCCAGAGTACAGGCCCAAACTTTACTGCAGCTGTATTAGTTGGTCATTTCTGCTCTCTGGGTATCTCCTTTTCCACATGGGTGGTGGTGAATTGGCTATGGCCGAGAGTGCCTTGTCTCAGAAACCAGTTCCAAATGTGTTCTGCACTTTTGGATCCAGTGTGGTGTAAACCTGAATGCTCCACCTTTGATTTAACTTCCTGTCTGTTTCCCCTGAACATTTCCGTCTCTATTACTATGAGCTTTACTTCACACATGATAACCAAATTACAGCACATTAACATTATGTTGGCTCTACTGTTTTAACTGCTATTGGGATCTAAAAAGGGCTACCTAACTCAGTAATAAAATACCCCTATTGGAGCTGAATCCATTTAGCTGAAATGGCTTTTTGGAGAGAAAGGATAATTATCCCTGAATTATTGGCATTTTGTCAGAAACATAGCCACATGACTATTTAGTTTTTGACATTTGATGACTAAAACAAACAAACAACAAACAAAAATAATTTTTCTACTATTGTACATCTATCCTTCTGTATATCTACTTTTATAGTCTCAGTTATCATGGAAAATAATTTGTTTTTGCTATTTTATATACACATCATATATACCAACTGTTTATTAAATACCAGCTGGTGATATACTTTTTAAACATGAAAGCTGAATTCTGAATTTTCTGGTGCCTTGAAAGGCAAGGAGACTTTTTTACCCCCACAGAATAAATATATATATATTAACGGAGTTCATATGAGCAATAACATAGCTGCAGTCTTTTCCTTCAGAACAGTGTATGAAAGAAAGGGCAAATCAGACTTCAGTCTGATATAGGAAAGTTCTATGACTGATCGTACCAGATAGTCTAAAGAATTAAAAAAAAAAAAAAAAAGAAAAGAAAAAAAGAGAATAAATGATGATTCAAAAATGACAGGAGGTATAATAAATGCATTTATTTTTCAAAGTTAGTCTAGGAAAGGACCTGGGCAGTCCTATCTAACTATGAAGTTAGCTATGATTGCAGTGATTTGAACAGGAGATTATTCTAAGATTTTCAGTAAAATTAGATAAGATGAATAAATTCATAATGGTTTTTCTGAAGCAATATCCATGTTAGTGGTAGAATTAAAATATTTATCCTGAAGCTTAATTTAACTATATAAAAGCCTATAATAATAGTGTGTGATTCAAGAACAGTTTACAAGAAATGAAGCTGGAAATATCTACTACAGGTGAGCTGTAATAATACTTAGAAAGGATTTTTCTCATATTTTGGCTTAATGAAAGTGTTGACAGCTGTAAATTGGGGTCACCTTTTGCGTCCATAATTGGTTAGTCTGCTGGGTAGTAACATACATTATGAAAGCAAGTAGCTTGTTTTCTCACAAGAATTTCACACATGATTTATTTCCTTCACCGGATGCTTTTTCACTTTTAGCTGTTCTATACAATAAAAGAGGTGTGTACAGTGTACATGATTCAGAGTTCTAAAATCTATTACTATAATCATAACACTGGTATGTGACATACTGCAACTTATTTTGTATTATAGATTGTCATGCAGATTAGTGACAGAATAGAGCAAGAGTAAAGGGTTTAGCTTGAGAGGGCTAATTTCATGGAGAATAATTTGTCAGAATTCCTTGTTCTTTTGTGAAGACCTTTTTTTTTTTCTTTTAATGCTAAAATTCCCTTTCCTCCTTTATTAAAAAAAAAAAAAGAAAAAATCTCATTGCTTTCAATAACTCTGTTTATTCAAATCTGGAGGAGAAAAACAAGATCTGGCATGTTGCTAGTGCAGCTAGCAACCCAGCACAAATTGCATGAATACACACCTTTCAAATGATAAGACATTATAGATATTTTTAATATATAAAATATAAAAATATGTAAAATATATAAAAGTAAATCTTAACTGGGACAATATTTGAGAAAAATCTCAGAACTTTTCCGTTATTAAAACTTTTTTAAGACTAATGGACAATTTAAGTATTCTGAATAAGTGTGACAGACTCCATTAAAATTGTCTTATTGCTATTGATTTTGTACAGGAGGTAGTCAGAGCCTGTGGTAGTAATTCTAAAATAAGATTGGAGAGGTCAGGTAAAGGAAAAAATAAGACTGAGACCTTCTCTAGTATGAAAATAAAGTAAATTAACATACTGTTCTACTGGTATATTTGAAATGATGCTATTGCAGAAGTGACATATTTCATATGTGATGTCAAATGATTTGAACTATGTAATACCTTGGGAGACCTAGAATGAACAGCTGAGATAAATAGACAGTCTCCTGGAATATAAAATTAGTCAGTACCAAATGAAGAGAAAAATATGTAAGTTGCACTACCCTAAGTGAATTCATAAAATTTACTGTTGCGATATAGTCCAATAGAGAAGTGAATACAAGGAGAGATTTTCTTGGAAAGAGAGTTTAAAAATGGCAACTATTTCATTTGGTCATTGATGAATAAAAACATTCTCAAGAGAAGTATAAAAATAATGATTGGTACAAGGAAGATAATTGAATGGTGCTGGTTACTATTTCTGGAGACACGAGAATAAAGTTATCTTTTAAGAAACTGAAAAGCCATAAGATTAAAAATTCTTCTGGGATTTTTCTTTTTTCTACACTATGTATACTTGAGTCAGCTGCGTCTGACTCTATACATACTTAACATATATATAGAAAAATTCAATCAAATACATTTGAGATGTCATATATTTTAATCATTAGAGGATAGGAAGAATAAATTAAAGAGCTACTTGGTAAATATAGGAGCATTTTTTTTTCAGGGCTTCTGCAATATAATGCAGATAATAGATGTTATAATATAAAATCATTAGAAAACTTGAATGTTTGTCTATAAAACTCTGACTTAGAATAAAACTACAATCTGGTTGGCAGGAAATACATTTGTTGTCGTTATGCACAAAAGATGGTTTTGTGATAGGAATAGTATTTGTATAGAGATTCTGCAGTGAGGTACTCTTTTTCTTAACATAGACTTTACCTTAAAGTCTTTTTCTTTAAACAATCTTCTTATCCATCCCCAAGAACACTTACATATTCTTATTTTTTTACACTGTCTTGATAGTAATAGATATCCCTTTGTGCATTATTATTCTCATAAGCCTCTGTTATGCTGCATATCACTGTCAGAGTAACACAGAAAATTCTTAGAGATGTTTACAGATTTAACCCTGCTGCCAATAAGGTAAGATCTATCTCTGGCTTAATTAAATCTACACCTCCAAAACTTGCATAAACTTGCTTCTTTTGTGGCCTCCTTTTATCTTAATTTGTCTACGTCATTCAGCTTGTTTATTAATAACTAAAATGGTACCACTGCATTCATATACTTTGGAGTTAATTTTCAGTGAAAAAAATTCCAAAGGCTATTTGTAAAAAAATAGATTTTTCTTTACATTTAATTTACAAAAAATGTAATTTCACAGTGTAAAAAGTTGTGTGTGGACTAAATTATAGTATGTTTTCAAATTTCTTAATAAAATTAGTCATGCTTGCAAGTTTAGCTGTGTTTTACAGTTTCCCTGCTGATAGGATAAAACGGCTAAATGACAGAAGATAATAAATTACAAGTGATGTTCTGAGAATTATGGTGGAAAGACAGTATGAGTGAAATCAAAATCATTCGACATTTGGGTATCTTGTGCCAAGTAGAGTGATGGTTGATTTCTTCTTTGAGCTGAAATTGATACAACAAATGATCCAATAATCCCAGCCCTTTAGAACTGAGTTTATAGGCACTTACTTGCTTAGGTATGGGCTGAAGTTTACTGAAGTGTCTAGTCTTAAAAATAGTGATTGCAAGAGTTGAAAGCTCTGATCATGTCCTTACATGAACCAAGAACATCATGGTAATATCAACTCCAAATTTTGTTGCTTTTGTTGATTCTAAGGTAGGAATTAACCATGTAATTTATGCTATTTGTGGCACTTGCTGGTTATTATACCTCGTAATTATGTTACAGGACATATGAATCAACAATTTTAATATGAAATACATAGAAAGAAAGAAATTAAGCAGTGAGTGATGCATTCTGCTGTGAAATGACTGTGAATCTTTTGATTCAAATAAAAGGCAGAAAGCAAGGGTGCATAGGATACTTGGTAAAAACCGTTTGGCAGAATTCAGTACCACATCCTGAGACAATTAGAAAATGTGATTTCCAGTCCACAAAATTTGAATGAACAATAAAAAATATGAATCTTTTTCTCCTTTATCCAAGCAATAACAGTATATTGTGTGCACAAGAAACAAAAGAAAGAATATCTCTGTCCTTTATAAGGCAGTAATTCATACTGAGTGGGTATGAACACTCATTCAGAGAACAATTGATTTTACAGTATCCTACATTTGGTAGCTCATTGGAGACCTGTGCATTCATTGCACTATATGCTGTTAAAATTTATATATAAAGTTCATGTTAAAGTGGCTGTTTTAGTAGGAAAATATTTTAAAAGTGAAACTTGACCCTTTTAAGAAAAGGATTCTCTATCTGAAACTATCTTTATCTGGAATATCTGGAAATAAATTAAAGTGTGAAAGTTCTGTAAAGGTGAATAGGATAAACTGTTAGAAATTATGAAATATCTTACTCTATTATGTGAAGAGTTTAGACATTCTTTTTTTATATAGATAATACTGTGGAGATAATATTGATGTTTAAAATTTTCAGAACATTAGAAAAGAAAGGAAACAGGTGCCTTGCAGTTGAGGCAAATGTGAAATTTAAAACACATCAAAGCAATTATGCAATTAAATTTATAATTAATATGATTTTGCTGTTGAAGTTGTAGGGAGAAAGAGGATTTCCCTGAAGATTTCCCTTATATATCTGACACTGTAGTATGGAATTACAAAGAATATTCTAGGCAGGAAATTATAAAAGTAGAAAATATTGAACAAATGAAAACGTAAGTATTGTAAGTTCTTCCACCCTTAGCCACTTGTTAAAGGAAAAGAATTATTGCTGCTATAGCAAGATTGACTTGATGATTTGATGAACAAGAATTAATGCAGATCTAAAAGACTTTAATAAAGAGATGTTCTAAAATAATCTTTTAGTTCCCTCGTCTAGTATTTCTTATTGGGTATCTGTAGCAAGCTAATAGAAAATATCAGGGGAAGGGATAAGGGTTGAATTTAGACTGTCTGGACATGGGTTAAACTATGACAAATGCTTTGGAGATGGGGGCAAGATCACAGGCATGAGCAGTGTAACACAGGTCTAAGAAATAGTTGTCAAGCAAACAACTACTAAATTAGCTTTTGTGTGGGAAAAGGATAGCAAACTCAAATTAGAGTAATAAATTATTGTTGGAAATGAAAGAGCACAGTAATAAAAGAAGACAAAATGGACAGCAGTTGCTTTGTGTTGAATGGCCTTTTACAAAAGGGAGCATGATGGAGAACTAATTGGGTTGTTGCTCTGCTAAATGCCTTCCCCAGGCCCCGGCAAGAGTTGGACCCTAGTTGGGGCTGTCAGTCTGGGTGGTTGCACACAGGAGCTCAGAGGCAGAAGCAAAGGTCGTTCTCTTAAGGGGCTGCGAGTTCTTTTTATCAGTGGCCGAAAAGCGAAGGGCTTCAGCTGTGTGGGATGTTTGAGGTTTTGTAGCAGCAAACATCAGAGCCATTAATCCTGCTGCTGATCAGCTCTGCCTGCCTGGGGCCGTCGTGGTGCAGGGAGAACTCGCTTTGTGTTGTACAGGGCGGGCAGGGAAACATGAAAATGGCTTGAAAAATTCTATAATTAAGTATTTCTAAACGAGGAAGTATTTTTAAA